>NC_136009.1:20346958-20646958 GCF_048128805.1 Centroberyx gerrardi
ATTACCTTTTTTTTTTTAATTTTGAATTTGTCTTTTCAGATAATGGAGCATGCATTTCTTCAGTGAGGTCATTCCACCTTTTTCAGTGGCTTGTTCAAGGACAATTTGACAGTGATGACATCGATGCAATGTCTGTTGGTGTCAAAGATCAAACCAGGTGGTTGGCCTCTCCAACTATAGGTCAACCTGCCTACCTGCCTGCCAGTTCTTTAGTAGTAAGATACACTTGAATTATCACACGCAGTGATCTGTTGTTTATCTCTCCCCTGCTATTCTCCTATATCTTGTCAGTTCCGACTGTTAAATCAAGCACATCTCAACCATTTTGGGAAGTATCATATACCTGACTATCATAGTGTGAATCTGTTTGTTTATTTTCTGTGTAGTTAAAAATAGACTTTTGTATGGATCTGAGATCACAGACACAAGGAGATTGTGGGTTTGTTTCTTCAGTCGTTCTATTGGGACAACACAGTCTCTTGAGGGTGTGTATGATCCTCTGCTCCTCCACTCAATGAGGCTCTCCACAGGACGTCTCTCTCTCTGTCTGCTTCTCTCGCTCTCTCCATCTCTCTCTCTCTCTTGCTGTCTCGCGTCAATCAGATTGTTGGATTGCCATGGCGACTAGTCTCTGGCAGGATGTGGGAGGGAAGCATCAAGTGGTTGAGTGCTAAGCCCACCTACTCACCCCGTCTTAAAGAGGACACTGTGGGGAACCAGGTGAGACCTCATCCTAAACCCCATCCTCCTCCCACAAACCTCTCTCCCACTGAGTGTTTTAGTGGTAGGGGATTAATCAATCAGCCCATGCGTATGAAAAAAAGACAAAGCACATGAAAGGAGGACCATCCATCAAGTCTATAAATGCAGAATGCTCAAGGAATGGAAAATTGAAAAGAGAAAAGGGAAAAATGATTCCTCCATCATTCCACCCAATCTAAATCAGGGGAGAAAGTTTGAATTTCTTTTAGGTTGGTTCATTAAGCTGGCAGTATACTGTGAAAATGAAACTCTCCTGATTGGCTTTCGCCTCCGCAATGTACATAGATGTAGTGGAATTCTTCACACACCAATTTTATGACACGCTACTGATGTCTGACAGAGGCTACCAATCATTTTGACCATGGTCTCATTTGTTTAGGGTAATTATACCAATTTAACAATGATAAATTGATGTTTAAAAATGCTGCACATAGTACCTTTAAGTGCGTTGAAAGAGTGTGTGAGAGGCTTGTTCTGAAGCTGTTAGTGACAGCAAGGCAGCACAGGGCTCGGACTCCCATTTTGTTCTCACCAAGCCTGTTCAAAAGCTCTTGATTGCCTTTAATGTGAGGCTGGCAATGTGGATTGACTTCATAGAGCATGCTGATATAATTGCAGGTTGTCAGAGAAGAGAGGAGCAGCTCAATAAAATGTTCTGTAATGAATGACGCATGTCATCATGATGTCCTCTCCCTAGTGTGGGAGAAAGGAATGTCAAATCATGCATCAGTAGTCCCAGTGGGGGAGGTTTGATAGAGCGTGTGTGTGTGCGTGTGTGAATGTGTGTGTGTGGGTGTGTGTGTGTGGGGGGGTGTGGGGGTGTGTGTGTGTGTGTTAGCTACCATGTTCAAGCATTTCCACCACTGTAGCCTAACCTAGATTGACAGACCAATGAGAACTAATGATTACTTGATCCATGTAGCTTGTGCAGCTGCATCATTACACATCATATAATAATCATATCATATAATAATCGTATCATCTTACAGCCAAGACATTATGGACAATCCTGATTTCTAATCCATTTTGACCAGGTCAAATACAGAGAGCTCAGCTGACCACTATATTCTCTCTATTCACCACTATATTCTGTACATATGACATTTACACTCCCTTTGATTCATCTGTGCAAGTAGACAGTTCTCTGGCCTTAAAAATGAGACTTTGATCTCTGTGCCCAGTGGCACCCAGACCTAGAGTGGGCCCATCTAGTCTGATAAGGGACATGAAAGAAGATTAATCCCATGCATGCTGCTTTCCTGATTACTGCTACTTTACCTATGGCTTAGACTGCTGCTTAAACATTAAAAAAGAGGATTTCAAGTGATCACTGAGGCGCTGATATCGCCATTTGGAGCCACTCTTTGTTACGGCCGTGGCTGTACCCCCAGAAGATTATGTTTCCCCTTCCCTGTGTTCTCAGTGCTCCCCTGTCTGTCTCTCTCTCTGTCTATATTTTGTTTATGTGTGTATTGGCGTGGGCGTGGTTCTCCTGGCTCCCGGCTCTGCTCATCCTGCACACCTGTCTGCAATCGGCTCATCACCTCTCCCAGTCTGCTCACCTGCCTCTCATCAGCTCATCAGCCTGCAGTATATCTACCCCGGCTCTTCAACCATTCTTTGCCAGATTGTTGTTTCAACCTCAGTGGTAGATACGCTTCCAGGCCAATTTAGTTTGAACTCCTAGTGATTTTGTCTCTTCGTGTTTCATGTTACTAACCAGCCTCTCTTGTGTCCCAGGATCATCACCCGCCTGCCTGTCTTTCTGCTTGTCTCCCTGCCTGCAACCTCCTAGCCTCCAAGCTACCCCTGCCTGCCACGCTTCCCCTCATCCCACGCTCACGCCAAGCCCTGCTCCTCCTTACCATCACTCACCCCTGCTGCCACCAGATTCCCATTCTCTGCCATCAGCCCCTCATCCAGATCCTCCTTTACAATAAAACCTTTTTCTTACCAACACCACTCTGTCCGTGTCCTGCGTTTGGGTCCCTCCTGTGTTCGTAACACTCTTGATAATATCAAGAATTTGAATTTCACCCAATTGAACCTTGTTATAGAAAAGCTTTGATCTTTGCCGTGTTCTTCTATGCCAACTTGCATGTGTCTTTGTTTTCTCTGTCCACTTCATCAAAACAGGGATCTGTGGCTTTTACAGCCAAAATACATAAACTAGAACATGAGGGACTAATTGTTTCGAGGCACTGCTGCTCCACGCTATTGTTATTGTAAACAATATGCGGACCATCAAAGAGACGAGGCGGGTTATGGTTGAGTGTGTCTCCAATATTTCACAGAAGACTGATTTGGGAACACATAAGTCCAGCAGATAGTACATTTGTTTTATATCATTTCTCTGCTGATTTATGTACTAGATGTTGCAGGTTTTGGTGCTTAAATACCACACATTAATGGCGAGATAGAGAGACAAGAGACTAAATCCCATTTTCAGCAAGAAAAACAAATTAATAGCAGCACATTGATATGGAAATGGATGTAAGAGGATCAGGGCAATGCACAAAAGAACTGGAAACTGGAAATCATAATGTTTAGGTAGCGCTTATTTTATATTCAGTGTGGGTCTGTTTATTCCAAAAACGTGTGGCATTGATGTCTTTGTTTTTACCACTTTGAATTTTATTTCCTAGTCATTGCCTCGCTAATGATCACAAGCAAACACCATAACAAACTCTTCCAAATCGCCTTTCACAGGTTGCTTCTAAACTTAATGGTTTGTTTGGACCATTATGCGTCTTCTGCACACATTAAATTTTAGAGACAATTGCGGATATTTTTTTTTCCCCCCTTCAGTGAATAATCACACTTAATGCACCTGAATTGGGATGGAGAGCACTTTATAAAGATGGAAACAGTTAGTCAGTCTTCCCCAAGGCTGACAGCAGCAGGAGGCAAATCTGAAACATTGTTTTGCTCTTATGGTAAATGTATTACATAGGACTTCACTATGTCTTGTTTTAAATTTGTGGTGGAAAGATTCATACGCATGTATAGGGGGTTCAGGAGTGTACTCTAATGTTTTTGATTGTCCTTAGACTTGATCAAACAGGACTATCCATGAGCAAAGATCCGCTACATTGATCACTATACAGTTGTGTGGTTGATTAATGGTTGCCATGTGTAACATAGCAATCACTGTCATTGTGTGTTGGACCACTAATTACAAGGCAAGAAAAAGCCAGCTGCATGACCTCAAGGCATTGTTCAAGCAGCTGGAGTGTTTCAGTATGCTAGAATGACCATTTGGCCTATTTTGTTGAGTGGGATCTCATTGCATGTGAAAGTCCTGAGGCTAGAGTACAGAATTTCTGAGTGCTACTTCTTGGTGACCCTTGAATATTATTAAATTTAAGAAGAATAATCCTTAAGTGACATTTTGTGATGATGAGGTGAATTTCAGCTGCGTGCCTTTCTTAGAGGAAAGATGCAGTCTAACAAAAAAAACGTCACTGAGCAGTTTTTAATTTGGAGACATTCTGTCAATCACATATGGATATGGCTCTAATGGCATTAGAAAAACAAAGGAACAAAACGTCCCTGTTGTCATGGAGACGGAGAGAGGCTGAAGTGCTTTACATATTTGTGTGATGTTGTTGGGTATGTGCAATGCTGAGATGTCAGTCTTTGCTTTTTAGATCTGTCAGGACATGGGAAATTGTCTACATGCTCTGTGCCCACAAACAACACTCAAAGTTTTGTTTCACACTGACGCCTCCAACACCCAGAAGGCACAGAGTTTTTAGGGATTGAAATAAGGCAGCTGATCTAAGAAAGATGTTTACAAGGAGAAAAGGGAAGAGAGAAAGAGAGAAAGAAAGAAAGAAAGAAAGAAAGAAAGAAAGAAAGAAAGAAAGAAAGAAAGAAAAAAGAAAGACCATTTGGAATTCATGAGGCAAGGCAGCAGCCTCAAGGGGTTGATCAGTGGAGATTTTAGATCATCACTGGGAAAGAAACCGGGGTAGCGGGATATTGCTGTACTGTTCATTCTATAGACTGAATAATTTATTTCCATCAGATTTTAGATAGGAAAAAAAGGGGGGGAAGCTTTTGAGACTTAAGTATCACACACACATGCACACACACACACACACACACATATACAAGTCTGTGTCTATGATAACAAACTGAACCGTATAAAAATTTTCTTTGTCATTCACTGGCACATAAGGGCAGGCGGGCACATACACTCACAAAGCATAAACCGATGCATTCACACACGCAGAGACACACACAAACGCACACAAAAAAATGCAAGCGCACAAGCATAAACACACACATGTATACACACACACATAAACTCACAACACAATACGCTGCCAAAACTCCACCCCACTAATACAGTTTAATCCCTCCTTTGAGTGCTACAGAAACAATTGCCTCTGTCATGCCATTCATTTTCCCCATATTGTAACAAAGAGGACAGGAACGTATCATTTTTCATGCTTATAGAAAGAATGCCTTTTACAGCGGCTTATGTAAAAGGGTCTAAGCGCTATACATTTGATATTAGGCTGCGTGAGGAGGAGAGACTTCTAAGCATGCAGAGAATAACTGTGTTTTTCCAAGGAATGGACCACTGAAGCCATCAGACTGTGACAGCACAGACTTCCCAGAGGAGATGTTCCCACACACACAGACACACACACACACACACACACACACACACACACAAACACAGATGTTTGGTTTGCATTGTTGAAGAAAAGACATGCCGTGCAACTCTTAAGCCTAGTGATGCAAGCAAGCATGAAATGTTGGCAGCCTGCGATGGGCACTGAGAGTCTGGTAGGTTGGGACAGAGCAGGGAACAAATAAGTCAATCAAAGGACCACTGGCTCATACAGTATATACTATTATGTATAGAGGAGGTACAGTAGAAAGATAAACAGCAGAATGCAAATGTAGTAGGGGAGACCGGGGATGGTTGTAACATGGGGTTAGTTGTAACAGCACCAGTTCCACCAATCAGGGATGAGCTAGAGTCATATGATCACTACTGTACACACCCACTTCCTTCCTGATCTCACATGTGCAGTTTCATGGCCAAGCTGCAGATTTTACAGCCACAAGAAAACAACAAAAGATTTTGAGGTAAGAAAGTAATTTTTTGGACCAAGTTTCTATTTTGAGTAGGACTGATATAGTGCTGAAGTTAAAATGATAGAACTTGTATTAGATTAAACAGAAGTCAGTAAAGTAAAATGTGATGCATTCCATCCATGCTAATCTCAAACCACCTTTCTACAACAGCTAGAAATATAGTGGCTGACAGGGGTTTGGATAGTTGTAACATTTTTGAAAAAAGTGTTACTGTGACTGTGAGATTAAACAGTCATGTGATGGAACAGCACATTTCAATCAATTAAGTTTTAATTGATTTAAGATTTAAGGTTAATTGACTGAGATTTAAGTTGATTTCATTCAAAAGACAACCCATAAATGCATGCGTAATGGTTTAGTTCAAAAGGATCAGCATAGTCTAACACACACACACACACAGACACACACACACACACACACACACATACACACACACACACACATTGACTGACTAATGTTGTTCTTTCATTTCATACGTTCTTCATTAAAGCTGTTCTAATGCAAGATGCATAGTGTTGGTGCAAATTTTTTTTAATTTCCTCTTATTGTTACAACTTACCCCAGCTAGTGTTACAACTTACAACTATTGGGGTAGGTTGTAAAAATGGAACTCCTTGTATTTGACATCAATTCATGAAGTCTGTGATATTATAATAGAGGTTGAAATGAGTGCTATCTGTAGTAGACGGATGTGAGTAGTTTGTGTCAAAATGTGAGAAACCTAACACCAAAACTCTTACAGTTATAGGTGCTGAGATAAAATGTGTTACAATCATTCCCGGTCTCCCCTACACAATCAGTTATTCAAGCGTAGAGGCGTGATATTGCTCCGACATGTAATATTATGCTTTTATGAGCACATAGCGAGCACACTGTATCTCTGAGGTATACGGCATTCTCAGATATTACACAGTGTACACTGACAGTACAGGTCTTCAATGTGTTATTCATAGACTGGCTGTCATTGGCCTTATCTGCAGTGGATGAGTCATGATGAACCAAAACATACTGTAAGGCGAGTGAGTTTTATGCTTACCACTAAACCTCTCACTGTAAGCACAGAATACACAAGGGATAGTATGAATGCATACACGTTTTTTTTTTGTTGTTTTTTTCACTGCTTTCATAAAATACACCTCATGCAGGCAGGTATACAACAACAACAAAGCAGAGAGACTATCATTAAGACCTGTAAAAAAACATTATTATCAAAATCATTGAGAGTGTTTACATGCTCTCAACAGTACATGAAAAGGTACAGAGTATTCCAAATACCAGCTCATATCCTAGTTAAGGTGAGATTCAGGATTTAGTGTTCAGAGCACGGAAAATTACCAAGGAAACAGAACTTACACAGAACGTAAAAACCAACAATAAATGGTGGAAGGTGTTTACATGCTCTAATATACTCCAATTCTATTCTTGTTATATGATATTCAAGTTTCCAACAATCAGGAGAACCTATCCTGCTATTATCAGATATGGCATTTACATGTGATATACTGTATCTTTCAAACGGGACATTTCTTATCCTCATTAATATGAGTATTGGAATGTTAATGCACATATAAATCTGAACTTTTCAAGCTTTCACAGCTCGCAGCAACTGTAGTATACTGTCTTCTTCTTTAGGTTCAGCTTACCTCTCAGAGACACAGATGATGTTACATATAGGTAGCTTGAGGATAGGAAGTAGACAGACTGCTTTCACCCCACCAGATGGTCTTGAACTCCCAGGTCAACAGCAGGTCAAAGTGGGTTAGTGTCTGGTTCAGAGTCTGGTCGATTTCCCTCCTTATGGGGAAAACTGTTAAACCAACTCTTCGCATGTATTATGGATTTATACATCGGATAAAGCTAGAACCCGAAGCTGATATAATAATATGTAAATTTATATGAAAATATGTAAATATGTATTCTATTTTTCACACTCTGATTAGACATGTGCAGACACACAGGCAGACAGACACACACAGGCAGACATTTAACAACACTAACACAGATACACTGCAAGAATAAGTCCTAAGAATAGTTTTACAACGCACACACTTTTGAATAATTGATAACGTCATCCAAGTGAAAGCATAAAGGCGCATAAACAAAAGAAATGTGATCAGACACAACATATTTACTCAGATTAAACTCAGTGTCTCACATAAGAAACAAATACAGTAGAACTGAACAAACAGCGCCACTTCCATACTTCCAATGACACACACACACACACACACACACGCTATGCTGTATTTGTGAGTTTGACCAGGATCATGCCAGGATTTGATTTTCAATCCATCAAAGCAGTTTTCAATGCCACTTTTAATGCCTTTTAAGAACACCCTCAGTCATACAAGATACAACCTTTCATTTTTTTACTTTCTTAAATTTTCCTACCTTCATTTATATTACTTTTCCCTTACCATCAAGTAGAAACAGAGGCAGGGCATGCATGAAACTAAAGGGTGTGTATAGATCTTTCACCCCTGTACGTATGGGGTCACGGCACAGACAACCATTTATTATTTAGTCTACATCAAGTAATATTAGAGTTGACTCTGTGTTAGATCTCTAAGTACCAGCTAATTAAACCACTGACTGTGCTCTCACCTGAAAATGCATATTTGAGCAGCTCCCGGGGTACAGTCATTGTCACGGTACGCTTGTACAGCGCACGTGTGTGTGTGTGTGTGTGTGTGTGTGTGTGTGTGTGTGTGTATACATTTATGATCCCAGAATGTCTTTCCTCTTCTTAGCATGCAGTGAGCTACTTAGGAACTAATTATACAAAAGTGTGTCTGGGTGTGTTACTGGCAATATGGAAGAGGTGCTGGTTTGTTTCCTGTGTGCACACTGTGAGTTTAATTTTAACAGATGCGTGTCTTTATGTGTGTGTGTGTGTGTGTGTGTGTGTGTGTGTGTGTGTGCAGGTGCTCCTACCCCTTATGACGTCTCTCTGTATTACCCAGATTACTTTACATATACAGCTATAGCATAGTTGTACAGCATGCGCTTCCTAACATCTTAAACCTAATGAACCCATGCAGTGTTCAGATTTTGATGCCTCTATTTCAGTAGCAGACAGCACTGACGCACACACTTTACAGGGAAGATATGATTCATACCACTTAGGTCATAGAAGTCAAGCAGTGAGCCCAACTAAGTGCAGAATAGGTATGTCACTGTTGAAATGTACAAAATCCTCTTCTTTCCGATGGTGAAAAGAATACTGAACTGTTTCACTCAAGTGGAAATACTCTTACTTTACTCACATTTCCTCAGATCAGAAGTATTAGTCTTGACAATTATACTCAAGTAAACATAACGGTAAAAGAGCACCTCATGAAAAAGTGCTGAAACACTTAGATGCTTTCAAACAAGAAGGTAAGATTTTGTGCAATTTCCAAAATGTGGTGTGGTTTTTGTGAATAAATTGATGGATCATTATCAGGCAAAAGTATGCAGATGTAGTAACAGTTATTTGAGGTTAAGTCCACTATTACTGTTTTACTTTAATCTTATTGTAGTCACTGTCCATATAGAAATAAACCTGTAGCCTAAGTAAAAGTATGAGAAAATACTCAAAATATTCAAGAAGTAAAAGTAGAGACCTGACACATATTGAAGGTAATCAACAAAGCACTAACTAGAGCAGTTGTGATTAGTTACTTTCCGCTTCTGCTTATTTCCCTTGAAGACAAACATTAAAAGGATTTTCCAAAGCCTAGTCCTTTTCTTTCCACAGTGTCAATCCTAAATATTGTGTGTTGTGGCCTGATCCTCAGTAAATGTGCTAATATTTAGGAGTACACAATGTGAATGTGGGCTTTGGAGGTGCAGTTTTCTATGTGTGTGTGTAAAGAGATAATGTGATGAGGGCTTGTTAACTGAAAGCTGGCATAGGGTGTATTATGTGTTGTGTGACAGCTGACTGTAGAAGCTGTATTCTTATGGACAGACAGTCTACAATACATGCACTCCAACACACTCCTGCACCCAGCCTCTTACTTTCAATTAAAACATTTTATTAAAAAATGGTCTAAAGACTGGATAGTGCATGTTTTTTTCTCCTAATTAAAATATTCTAACTGCAACTAAGAGACTTTGTAAAATAGTTTTTACACACTAGCTAATGCTAAATATTGAACAAAAGAAACATAAACCCCAGCAGCAAACTTTCCTACATAAATGATGGCACACTTTGTATTTTAATTGGCTACAAATACAGTCTGCATAGGCTGTTACTACGTCAGTCCATTATCCTTCAATAAAATGACTACATTAGGCCCACGATAGGAGATGATGTGAAAGTGAAACTCAGTATGAGTAGGTATCAAAGCACGGTCTACCCTCCACCTCAGCCACTCAATCATAGCTCCTTATCAACAGATTGCCATGGCAACTCTTACCTGCAGCACCAAGTGTGTGTGTGTGTGTGTGTGTGTGTGTGTGTGTGTGTGGCGCGCTTTGAGGGACGGACACACAAAAAAAGCCACCATGAAGATCTAAGGTGGCTGGCCTTACACAATGTTTGTGACACAGATGTTACATGACACAGAATACTTGAAGAAACTAGCAAAAACTCTCACCTATCAGATTGGTATAGGCTGTTAAGACCAGAGAAGGAAAGATGCATGAAAGAAGGGAGGGAGGGAAGAGAGGGGAAGATAAACAGAAAGGAGGGGGGTGGGGTGAAACAGATACAAAGGCAGAGAGAGAGAGAAACAAAACCAAATAGACAAAGAGAGAAGGAGAGGGAGATAGAAAGGAAGGATGAGTGGTTGAAGGAGGTGGAAAATAAGGTAGAAGACAGTTGGTGGCTGGCAGGTCGATTCAGCTTTGTGTGAAGTTGAGGCGAGGGAGCCAGTAAGCCGACATGAACGTCATGTTCTCTGTCCATAAAAAGGAGGACTGATTTTTTCCAGCACGGTGGCTGCTGAATCCCCTCTGCCCTTGTTTGACAGCATGTTCTTCGACCAAGACGGCGGGAGACAGTAATAACACTTGGCTTTCACTGCAGAGCAAGGTGTTTTGACTAGGTGACTATGAGTATAGCATCGGGAAAAAAAAGAAAAAGATGAGTTATTCACATTGACAAAAATGGCATGTTAACTGCCTGAGTTGACTGCCTGAATTAGAGATGAGATGCAGTACCTGTGTGTTTTGTGAATAAGCTCAAAAAGGACTTTCAATGCAATTTGCAATCACAAAACCTGTTGTGTGTTGTTCTAGCCACTCCACAGAGACACTAGTTACACTTATCTCATTTTTGGAGTATTTGTCACTTTGAAAAATGTATAGGCCTTTATTAATTGAACATCATATAGTGTGGATTGTGTGGATTAATAATGTAATAATAATGTGTTAATACACCAGAAAACAACCAAAATCAACTTTATTTATCATTATGTCAACGCACTATATGAGGATGATCAGGCAGCCATTGAGAATTGAACCTCTGTGAGTTTTGAACATGGACACCTCCTTTGGACGTGATGCAACATGGCAGTGGAGCAGCTTTCATTGATTTCAAAGGAAGCATTCCCTCCATGGCTGATGGAAACGCCTGATGCCCAATGGCTGTAGTGGAGCTTGGGGGCAAGATGGAGTCCTGGAAACATGAAGGACAGAAACACTAACTCTGAATCTTGAGCAGCTACTATGGGCTCAATGGTCTGCAATCGTGCCATTTTGAGTCCCTGATTGTATTAAACCAAGCGAAATCTAGGCGGGGGATGCAAAATGGCTATAAAATAGCTACATGTGAGAGCTATACTACTACTACTACTACTACTAAAAATAATAATAATAATAACAATAATAACATAATAAGAATAAGAATAATAATTGTTATTTGATTTTTATTATAACAATACAACAAGCCTGTCTCTAAAAATATGTTTCAAGAGGAATGTAAAAGATGATTTTCCAGCCTCCATCCCTCAGGCAGGGCATTCCAAAGCGGGATCAAGTGTTACAATAGAAGTGAGTTAATTGAAAGCAAAAAGTTGATTTTATTCAAAGCTTGCGCTGACTTTTGAGTGGTGAGGTTTTGATGTGGAGCCGCAGCCCGTCGCCTCTCTCCTGATCCTGTTCGAACCATCTGCTCTGCTCTGAGGGCCGGGCTGCTGTCAGCACATTCTGCCCCTGACCGCCCTCCTGTCCCCAGCAGACACAACACACACACACACACACACACACACACACACACACACACACACACACACACACACACTTGCCCAGACGTGAGCTCACCTCCAATATTTGAACCTATGTGTCTGTCTTACTGTATCTGCTCCTCTCTTCTCTTCTCTTCTCTTCTCTTCTCTTCTCCTCTCCTTGCCACTTATGTTTTCTCCACTCCATCCCTTTTCCTCTCTCTTCTCCCTCGTGTTTTCTCTCCTCGTCACTCCCTCTCCTTTATTGTCTCTCCTCTCCTCTCCTCTCCACTTCTGTTTTCTCCACTCCATCCCTTTTCTTCTCTCTCCTCACCACTCCCTCTCCTTTTCCTTTATTGTCTCTCCTCTCCTCTCCTCTCCTCTCCTCTCCTCTCCTCTCCTCTCCTCTCCTCTCCTCTCCTCTCCTCTGCTCCCCACCCCTCCTCTTGTTGCCACTCCAGCTGGTGGTTCTCTGTAAAGGCTGTCAGATGCTGAGCTCCCTGGTGCGGAGGCGAGGAGTGAGGAGAAGAGGACGGATGGATGAATAAAAGATCACAGGCTAGCTATCACCCTATTCCCTTTTCCCATGAAAAAAACGTTCTGACGCAGATGCACATGAAATGAAAAATACCGTAGTGTTTTTTGTGTGAGAGAGACAGAGAGAGAGAGAGAGTGAGAGAGAGAGAGGGAGAAAGCAAGACAGAGAATGTATGCAGTCTGTTTCTACATTCTTTGGTTAGGATAGTGGTTTTATAGAACTGTAATGACTTTTTGTTTGTTTAATTATTTTAGCATCTTAGGTGCAATAAGCGCTTATTGCTGTTTCTGCACTGCACTTCCTAGAGATCACCTGTCAATCAAACAGTGTGTCCAGTACTGTGACGTCTTTTTCCTTGGATTTTCTGCTGATGAAGTTTGAGTTTCTGTAGGTGGCGCTCTTTTCTTTGTCTGTTCATCCATGGTGGCTATCGCTGCTCATGCTAACTATCCAGTTCTTCTTCTACTGTATGTATTCCAAACAAACCGCCATTGCTGCAGCTGGAAGCGTAAATGCATCACTTCCTGTGCGGCAGAGGATTTTTCTCAGGAAAGACGTACCAGACACCTCTTCAGAACAGCAAATGTAAAAGCTTTCATGAACTGCTTGAATCACCACTGTGTTATAGCAATTGCCGATAAAGAGTAGCAAAACAGTCATTTATTTGACTAATAATTATTTATTTAAAAAAAACAGGTAAATCAGAATAAAGAACCCAGTGTGGTTCTTAAAAAAATCTTTTAATACTGCTGGTTTTGGATCATTACTTGAAATCTTTCATTTTGTTTCTTAAAGCAACACAAAGGTTCTATGTAGAACCAGTTGAGCATGGGTTAGGGTTAGGGTTAGGTAGTGTTGGTATTATCCTGTGACTCTCCCCGCATCGTCCGTCGACTGGGTTAGGATTTAGGGTTAGGGTTCTTTACAGCACCAATAAGGGCTCTGCTATGGTACAAGCCTAAAGAACCATTTTCTGGTACTAAAACTCTATTTGTTAAGAGTGTATACGTCTGAGCACACTCAGAAATAAGGTACAACTCTGTATTTTTTTCCGACAGTGCAAAGACCTATGAGTGAATCCCATTTCCGTATCTGCGTGAGCGCATGAGTGCGGCCTTGCACAACATTAGCCATCAAGCGCTTCTCTCCGTGTGTTTGAATTTTCTGCCTAAGATGCAGAACGTGCTCACGGCATGTAGCTACCCATCCTCACACAGACCGCCATCTTCCTCGGCGATCACACGCCTTGCACGCAAGAGCCCAATCTGGAAACCTCCTCTGTGTAAACACCACATCCTCCCCACCTGTACTTCCCCTAGAATAAAGGAGAAAGTAATTGTGTGCTTTTTCTCGCCCCGAGGTCCACAACGTTTCACCCCTGTGGCTGAACGTGGAGCTCGCTGTTGTAATTAGCGGGGTTAATATCCTGGGCAGCATCTCTAAATTAAATCTCTAACTCCGCGGCGATGCGGCTGAGTGATGCACCTGTTCGCGGTAATTACGGATGCAGCCTGGGAGTGGGTCTGTAATGAGTTGGGATAGTCAAGGTTGAATCACTTTAAAAGAACACCCCACCATTTTGCCAGCGATGTTTGTGGCAAAATGGCAATCGTAGTCACCTGCTGGAAAATGATGCCTGGAACACACTCAGTAGTCACTCTTGATTTCAGAGAAGGTAGACTAGTGAGATAATTGTCATAAAGTTGCAGAAATACATTTTTGAATCTTTAATCTTTAATTTTAATCCAGGGCCAAGCCTGTTATTCCTGCTGAGATCCAAAACCTCTTGAAAGTGACCTGGCCAAGGACGAAGTGACACTGGGAAGTTTTATCTCAATAAAATGTTGAAAGATACCTAAAACAACAGCAGTAGATAGAAAGAGTGTGAGGGAGAAAGAGAGAGAGAGAGAGAGAGAGAGAGAGAGAGAGAGAGAGAGAGACTGAACCACCAGAGAGACCCGAAAGCTAGGACAACTCCCCATCAATTCATTTTTTATAGCCACAGCTAAGGCAAAATTCATATTTTAACACAAAGCTTTTTGTCAGCAGGAGAAGAAAAATAGAAAACTTTTTTCTTCATGCTGTGAATTCATGAGTAATTTATGCCATGCGTGATTTGGGAGATCACATTTGTTGAATCAATAGGAAATAGGAAAATGGGACTAGTTAAATAATTACCGTTCCTGCGCACAGTTGAATGGATGTGAGTTAGGTTAGATATTGGCCTGTTGTTAGCGACTAATGAGGGATCTGCTTTTCTTTAGCAGTGGTTTGATAATAGCAGTTCTAAGAGAGCCAGAGAAATCACCAGATTACAAGGACATGTTAACGACTGTCAGTACTTCATCAAATCGGCAATTAAAACATTTAAAAAAAGCTTACAGAAAGTGGATCTAGGGGACAGATGGAGGACTTGAGCTGCCGCACAACCTCATCAAGTTCTTTGAAGTTAACACTGGAGAAATATGAGAGAAGACAGCAAATTCTTCAAAAAGCTCGTATGAAATCAAGAGTGGGGTATTTAACAGCTTATCAACTGTAGCGATAAGAATCTGTGCAGCGTCTTTGTTATCATCTAGAATCTGAGAGAAATGTGATTGCCTAGAAAGTTTCATTTCCTTGTTCCAGCTGTACAGTTTGTCCTTATTGATGACATGGGGGGAGTTTAAATTGAATGCCACTCTTTTTTTTTTTTTTTTACAATCCCCCAATGCCCAAAGACAAATCCACCCTCCCTCTACCAATGAATGCCATTATACCATGAAGCCTTTTTGCAGTCCTGTAGTCCTTCGCCAATGTCTCCTGCACTCTCAGATCTCCTCTGTTCTTTTCCTGCCGTTTCTCTCCAACCCTTTGAGGCTGTCTCTATGTGTAAGTATGTGCTTAGGCGAGACGGCGCTCCGCACTAATTGAAGTCAATGACACAAGCTGCAGGGGCCCGCGAACAAATTGCGTCTCCATGGAAACGCATGCTGGCGAGTGTGTCCATTGAAGAGCCCGCAGCATTACATTGGAATTACTGTACACAGCCATTTAGCTCTGTTAAAAGAGGGGTGGGAAAGGAGAGGGGGGGGGGGGGGGTATCAGGAGCACCAGCCACAGGAAAAGAGGAGAAGAGGAGAGAGATACAGAGGGATCCTCTTATTGTCTCAGTCTTGGATGTGTAGCTCTGATGAAGGCTCAGACTACAAGGCCTACTTTCTTTGAGCCCTGCTTTCCCTCATTGTATGCGCTGGCGGACATCAAAGGATCCATCCTTCAACATCTTCATTTGTCATCAAAGGAAATGGACAAGGCAGCGTGAATAGCCTATCAAACACATGATGCATCCATGATCCGTGTTAAATGAAGCATGTCTGAGAGAGGGCGAGAAAGAGAGAGAGAGAGAGAGAGGGAGAGAGATAGGGGAGGAGAGTGTGCACATGTGGGTGCATGTGTGTGTGTTTGTTTGTGCACTCGTGCACGCATGAGAGAGACACAGATGGACAGATAAAATTGTTTAGAACATCTACCACAACCTTTGAAAAACCAGTCAGAAGATGATAAAACAATGATTGCCGCTGAATTATTTAATTCTGCCTGGGTCATGTGAGTTACAGTCACAGGTCACTGGTAGCCACTTCAACTTACGATTGAGTTTATACCAATGGGTTATAACAGGGGATATCAAGTTATCCTCACACTGCTAAACTCTCTCCAGACACCATAGTGACCACAGATGTAGAGCTGGGCAGAACCATATTACCTGGGTCATGACAACATTTTATACACTGTGTAGTTTCAGCCAAGCAATTCAATTTGTCAGACGTGCTTCAGCCATATTAATAATTCCCATAAAGTATGGCAACAATCTTTCTTGTTTTCTTCTGTTTTTATTCTTATGTACATGACTTCAGTGAGAACTTTTTGGATAGCACACATGCACTGGTAACTGTTGTATAAAAGCAATAATGCCCTTCTGGGTGTTCTTTTGCGCGATTATGGATGCTGTTGCATCACCATCATACCCATAACCACAGTAAAGAATGCCCTCGGGGGCCTTTTTGCTGTATTAACTGACGGTTACTGATCACTGAGAGGCACTTTGTATTCAGCCCTCGACCTGGCCCAAACCACCAGCCCTCCACTCACCAGCACCATGTGATCAGAAAAGTTAAATTTAAATTTCCCAGCCCCATTCCTGTCTGTGTGGAGTTTTTTTTTTTTTAAAGCTGCACTAGGCAAGATTTTTATGTAAAAATACATCCGTCTTATCAGTATAATGCACAACAGAGAGGAGCATCTCTAATTGAGACCCCATAGATTTGCTCTGTTTGGCAAAATGAAATTCTGGTGACAAACTGAAACTTACGAGCGAAATTTGAGTTTAATATTGCCGTGTTATATGATTTCTGAGTAATGAAGTCAAACTTTAAACTTTTTAAACTAAAAATTCTGGTATCTATTGCTGCTACTTGGGGCCACCAAGTGCAAAGTTGCCTATAGCTTTAATCATTATAATCACCAGTAAAGCTCTTTCAAACTGAAATTAAAAGAGAGAGATATTAAGAGAGTGAGAAGTTAGATTTCAGTACAGTCAGTTTAGTTCAATTCAATGTAATTCAATTCAAATACATTATTGACATGACTTTTAAACTGAAATGACATTGCCAAAGCAGTCAACAAAATATTCAAATATAGAAGTATGAAATTTCTCTCCCTCTCTTTCTGTCAGTCAGTCTCTCTCTCTCTCTCTTATTCTGAATAACTTTATTACAGCTGGTGAATGGTAGTGCTTTCAGCTGCTCCGCTGCCTGTTGTGCCGTCCGACTGCTCCTATCACAAAGGCACAGATGCTATGGCCTCTGCACCGCACCACATCCACAAAATGACTGAGTTAGATCCCCTTTCCGTCTGTGTACGTGTGCATGTGTGTGCGTCCGTGTGTGTGCATGTGTGTGTGCCCAACATAGAGACAGATCACCAATTATTTTTTAAAGGCATCTGTTTTGTATCGGTCAGGATACTTCTTTTTTTTTCTCTTGCCTTAGAAACATCTTGTCTTACACTTAAAAATAACATATCTGATGTTTTGAGATGTAGGCACAGGTTGTTCTTACAGAGTTGCCATGGAAACAGTGGCTATCAAGCTACCGCTACACTATCTACCACTAGATAGAAAGCTTTAATGAACAACTATGATGCCCCCACACCTTTCAATGATTTTAGTTGGTGGGGGTTTGGTGGGTGGATGAGGGCAATCTATAAAAAAACAACACATACTCTATATGGCTCTTAAGCAATTGCACATATGGCAGTCACTCAGGCACTCACACACATATGCAACCTGACACACACACATGTATGGACACAGACACAACAGAGAGACAAACACACACACACACATGCACAGTACATACAGACATGCACGCTTGTCTCTCCCCCTCCTCTCCTGGTGAACCTGTGTGAGTTAATGATCTTCCTGCTGGATCTATATCCCTGGCCCTCTGTAACTCCTGCACATTAATCATAGTAACACTCCTATAGCCGCTCCACGCTGGCAAGGCTGACCGAGATGCCGCAGGCTAGTAACTAGAGAGACAACACTCTGGACATGATGGATCACAGAGAGCCAGGGGTGACGAAAACATCACAAATACATCTGATATCTGAGAGACCAGTGGGGGGGGGGGGAAGTACAGATATATAGCCATGGTAGAAGCACCGTGCCACTCTCTGGTTCCGCTGCTGCTCCGCCCCACGGGGGAATTGTCTGGAAACGCCTGCAGTAATAAATCCTCCATCAGTGACTCCTGCAGGACAGACGCAGGGCGGGGAGATGTCTTCAATGGTGACAACTGTGCGCAGTATGTTCATTCAGGTCCCATTGTTTTCCGGTTCATATCCTTCAGAGTCAAAGTGAAGTAACAGATTGGTTGACTGAGGTTTGGTGTGTTTACTGCTGAGAGCCGAGGCACAGATACACGGCGAGTGTTGTACTACCGCTGTACTCCTGTTTCCCCTGACGATTACAGGACAGATATCGGCATCGCTCATATTGAACGAGCGTGAGAGAGTGAGTCAGATAAAGAGACAGAGGAGGACAGGGACAGAAAAAGAGTGAGATGAGAGTGAGAGACAGGGAGTGAGGCAGAGATAGAAGGAATGAGAATGAGAGAGAGAGAGAGAGAGAGAGAGAGAGAGAGCAAGTTTACACTTGTGTGTATGCACATGCTCATGTTTGTTGTTTATGTACATGGGGCAAAGAGAGGAAAGTAATTGGAGAGGCAATGAAAAAATGAGGCAAGGAAAGTCCAAGGGAGGAAACAAGAGCTGCTGTTGTGTTGAGTCTCTGACAGGCCTGCAGTTTGTGATGGAGGGTCCCAGTGGAGCACAAGCTAAAACCGTCAGGGTGAAACTGTGTTTGACAGGAGCAAACTGTCTGAGAGGGGGCAACACGGCTGCCATTACCACTACAGGGGGCTGCTGAGCCTGGGGAGAGAGAGAGAGAGACCACCGAGAGAGGAGGCACACACACGAGCGGACAGATGGACGCACACACGCAAACAAACACACACACACGTATGCTTGTGGGTGCACACATGCCTACACACACACACACAGAACCATGCATACTCTACAGGGACACAGTGGCAGGTTCACTATCAGCGCTCTGCCCTCTGCACACAGACAGCCTGCCAACTTATTTTGACCTATCTTTATTCAGTTATGGTAATGCAGTGTCACGCAGGTAGATTATGTTAAGGTGTTCTGAGGGGGAAGCTTAGAGAGTGGATGAGAGCTCTCAATTTGAGTGTTAGTGGAGGTGCAGTTTGAGATTTCACCAGGAGTAATTTGAACTGACAGCTACAGTATAACCTATATGCTCTACTGTAGGTGTCACAGACACACACACACACACACACACACAGCTGCAGCAAATAGCATTTGCAAATAATTCCTTTTGTTTGTTTTAATCTGTTTGGAGGAGGGTGTGGGTGGGGTTTACCGAATGAGGACAATTTTGTTGCCGATAAGTTGTCAAGCAAAGGAAAGTATACTAAACTGACTTTAAAACAGTCTAAACTTTCTGGTATTGTCGAGTGCGGCAGACCAAATCGGTCTCGTAATCCAAACAGGTATAAAACAAATGCTACAAATTATTAAAAACTATGG
Source organism: Centroberyx gerrardi (assembly GCF_048128805.1). NCBI lineage: Eukaryota > Metazoa > Chordata > Actinopteri > Beryciformes > Berycidae > Centroberyx > Centroberyx gerrardi. Next base: position 20,366,681 of record NC_136009.1, read on the forward strand.
ACCCTGGTTAATGCTTTCACATGCAACTCTGATACCCTGCAACTGAGTATCCTTGTTGCCATCAATAAACTGATTAACAGCATATATCCATCCACAGATAGAATGGTCCGCCCACAAATAGGTATGAACCCCCTCCCTCTTTGATTGAGCTGAGCAATAGAAGTTTACTTCTAATACATGGGAATGAAATGATGATCCCGACAGTAATCTGTGCAGTCTTCGCCTCTAACAATAGCCTGATGTTACAGGCAATTATACTTTTCACTATAATGAATCACAATCATCCAGACCGCTCACTGTTAGAAATGTACTGATGATGTCAGCACAGAATACCTGACAATTATGGATGAAACTTCATCAGGACTCATGGGAGAAAAGTGGAAGGAGTTAGATGTTTCTATGCAACAGTGACTGGTTTAATATCAGAGGAAGCTGGCATCACAACAGGGTTTCTAATAATCAGACAAGCTTACCTGGGTTATTATTATTATTATTATTATGATTATTCTGGGTTATGACGTTATTTGAGGGTTAAGATCAGACTTCTCTATGCATGAAAAGGTGATTCTAGGCTTTAAAAAATAGTCTGTAAGCAAACAACCCAAACCTACAAAAGCAAAATATTTATTTTCTGAAATTAGACTTAACGGTATGCAAAGTAGTCATTGGTGCCTTGCTGCTTACGACACTCCAAAGGCTCACATGTCTAACTTTTCTTCTTTGATAATCTAATTTGCAGTGGGTGTAATTATTTCAATCTGTCCCCTTCTACTGTTGGCAGACACATTTTCATCTGCTGGAGTGGTTTGGCATTGAACTCTGAGAGGAGAACGCCACACACAAAAGCCCTTTAGACAAATGATTGATGACACACTTCAGGTCACACAGACAAAATTCAAAATGGCCGACACTCTGCACTCTCCGATTCCCCTCAGCAAGCACATTCCAAAATGTCTAACACCCTTAATTTTGAATGACGGATGGTGGGAGCCTTTGACAGGCAGCAAGGCAGAGATAATAAAAATGTTTCCCTTTTGTTTTATTGGGGGGGGGGGACAGCAAGTTGGATGCTGGCCAGTTGTTTTGCAAGGTTTCAGAAGTAAATTCCTGTCGAGCTGTCAGATATTCACGAAATAGCCAGATCTGAAAAGGAGGGGAGAGGTTGAGAGATGCTCTTCATCATATTATCCATAAGTGTGTGTGTGTGTGTGTGGGCATGCACATATGTGGACTATTGACTCCAGATCTGAAGAACGTCACTTGAGTGGGAAATGATATTAATAATGCTCAAGGTGGAGGGTGCTGTCTGTCTCTCCCACTCGTTCCATCATGACACTAATACACACATCAAGCTGATACTCAGCTACAAGGTTGTGTGAATTACCAATATATCTCAGATCATTCCAGGCTTACTAAGACACTGATTTGCTACTATTAGGGTAAGGTGCAAAAAAAACCAATACACAAATGTGCGTATGTATGTGCGTGTGTGCATGTGAACACATTTACCTCTGCATACTTATGTGTGTATAAATGTCCACGTCTGTGATTGGTGCATGTGTGTATGCGTGTGCGTTCACCATCTCTGCACCGCATTGGCATTCAGCACACAGATATTGTACACACACACACGCATATCCTCAGCTACAACCGCCTCCAACACACAGACACACACACATTGCCATGAGTGCAAATCACAGATCAGTGCAGGCAGGCAGGCAGGCAGGCAGGGAGAGAGAAAAGCAGGAGAGAGGAGAGGAGGTGTGGAGGAAGAGAGGGGGAGGGAGGGGGGAGGCGGAGGAGAGGGGGATGTGACATGATTTACAATGAGATCATTAACCTTGAGAAACGGAATGGCCTCTGCGACATAAACACTGTCTCTCAGACGGACACCTTCGCAACAACAACACCCTGTGCACACTTGCGGGCATGCACACACACAGGGCCACACACACACACACAAGTCAATGTGCAGGGAAACACATACAAACACAAGCATGGAGCGGCCTACGTGGACAGGAGTGTGTACAAGCAAGCACGCACATACACACTCACAGCGTGCAAAGCCCATTTCATCCCAAATGAATAAAACCAGCACCTGAAATGACCATTATGTTTGTCATTATTAACTGTAATCACACTATGATACATTGGATATAAATTGACCAACAATCACCAGAATTTATCACAGCATCCTTATTTATTTGCCCATACTTTTAAATCCAGTCTATTACAAATCTTTAGTATTTAAGTCGTATTTCTATCGGACAATTTAGACAATCATTTACAGAGAAACCGGAGAGTTCAAGTCCCCCTCTGGCAAATCCAGCAGTAAACTGTCTTCTACAATCACACTCACTGGCAAACTGATACAAAGAAAAAGAAAAACCATTCATCAACTGGCACAAAGGCTCATGGGATACACATTAAAAATAGCCCTTTCCTTTCAAAAGTGCATCGTATACAGCAGTCATGTTGCAATGCCTTTAAATAGAATCTACCATTTATAGAACAGTAAAATAGACAATTACCTTTCCCATTATTTTTGGCAATATATTATAACTCTTTTCATATTTAGAAATGTAAAAAAAAAAAAGTGTCATTTGTAATTTTCCTATGTTTCTTCCTCTTGTCAGTTATATGTCCAAAATATCGGTTACAAATGGCTTTAAAAATGCTGGAAGACATTTTGGAATTTGGGTATTCTCTGTTGAGCAGCAAAGTAGGGTCATATCAGTTAAGAGTTTCAGTATAATCAAGTCAGTATAATCAAAAGGACCAGTTCTAAGACACTCAGAGGTTTGTTGAGTGAAAAAAAAATGTACATCTCAGCATTTCAACCCTCCAGATGAAACTCCATGTAAGACAATTTTAAGTATAAAAGCGGCGTTTTCAAGTTTCAATCTTTGAAGGCTGTATGCTGACATGTCGTGTACATTCTCAGTTTAACACACTAGAGGTTGTGTATGTTTCAATGACACACTCCCAATAATTTGTATTGATTTAGATTGCAAACTGCAAATACGTTGGATGTTAACAAGTTCATCTGAATCTCCTGAAAGTAGAGATCATGTCGCTAAATTTCATGCATTTTCAAAACATCAGTGACGACTGATGTTAAGCTCAAAGTACTCCTCTACTTGTATCTATAAATATTTAAAGCATTGAAAGTTACATTTTGATAAGTGCTCCCTCTTTTTACCCCTTGAAGGTTAAGTAGGGAAAACATTTACACATTCTTAGTGTTCACATGCATAGAAATGGTAGAAGTAGGACCAAGTAGCCATTCTGTCAAGTGAGGCCTCTTTTCAACTGCAATCATCAGACGCCTTGCACTGAATTACAGCATGTTTTATAAGGACACAACCAAATCACATAGTGGTAACCTCCACAGAAGTCCTTCTTCCTGCATTTATCCTGCATTAGCAGTGAGGACAAGCCAGACCAAATTAGTTTATTGTAACACAACTCTAACTCCTAACCAGCTTATTACCAGATCATTCTTTGCAACCCCTGACAGCTGAAAAGGCAACACAGTCTCAAAAATTTCTTGAAATGAGCACAAACTCTAAAATTCAGATTACACGTTGCGGAATAATGTGAAGATTACGTTCCTCCACCAAGAAAGGATTATTTGACAACAGCACAAATTTTCAAGTGTTTGTTGTGTGAAAAGGTTGGCTAATGGTCAGGTTTAGGAAGTAGTAAAACAACTTCAGTTAAAGTTAGGTCATGTCCCCTCCATGTAATCCTTTTGTGGTGGGGAAACGTATCTCTCTCACTTTTCATGCATGGAGCAACTTATTTCCATTTTAAAACATCATGCTCATTTCATGACACCGAGCGGGAAAATGGAACAAAACTTAGTTTTTCCAAACGATTCCTTTTGAGGATAGATCAAAAATGCAGCTATACTGTAGTTCAGCAAGCATGCAGTAAAAAGGCATCTACAATGGCTACATCTGTAGGCGTTGACAGTGCAGAAAAGAAAAAGATCTTCACATTCAAATATGCAACAAACCTCTACCTTAAAAAAAAAATGTAATAAATTGACACCCTTAATGCTACATTTAAACTTCTATGGTCAAGCTTTTACAGTAGGTAGTGCATGCTCACATTCAATAACATACCGCTATTTTCCTTCACTCTTTGTTCAGCTTCCCCGTGATCAGAATTCATTTGTTGTAACACCCCTCATGAGCAAGCAGCTAGCTGTGGGAGATGTTTCAAAATGCCATAACCTTTCATTTAGCGTGCTGTACACCAGTAGCCTCCAACCCATTTACCTCGACATCACGCGCATGAGCTTGAACACCGTGAATCATGGTACAAAAACACCTCCCACTGCTGCAGTAGTACTTCATCTCATTTGTAAAGCAGCATAAGTCCATAAATCCTACAACTTTGTCATGTCAGTATCTAACAGAGGCACACTTTTTACACAGGGATACTGCGGGAGATATCATGGGAGAAATAAGACCTCACGTTTCCCTTGTCCTCCTGTTCACAGGCAGTCACTTCCGTCATAGACCACAGGCTTCTCTACACTCAGACGGTACAGCACTTTCTTTGAGATGAACCTGATTAACGGGGGAAGAGAAAAAACTCATTAAAAGTTGGTTAGAATACAGAGCTGATCCGTGCTGCGCTTGTCAAGATCATTTTCTATTGCCCCCTCCTGTCTAGTTTTGTGAGTAACAAGGCCGATACAAAAAAAGCAGACAGCGGCTCATGCTTGGCAAATTCAAAAGTGAATTGGGTTATTGTAGAAAAAGACAAAGCCGTTGTACGACACAAACAGATGTAGTTGTAGCACAGGGTGACTGACCTGGAGAAGGAGTTGTCAAAGATGAGTGTGTACTCTCCAGGGTTTCTGACTTTCAGTTCTCCCTGGATTGTCTCCTTGTGGGAGTTACAACGGGTCAGAGGGATCAGGACCTGGGGATAACAAAGGATAGAGAGAGAGGTATAGAGGCATTGTGTGTGTGCATGTGTATTCCCTTTATATGTATGTGCATATGTATGCATTTGTGTCTGTGTGCCGGTGTCTCACCTTAGCCTGCTCCAGCGGAGTCTCTGCGTTCTCCCTGTAGACCACACTGAAGGAGATGCTCTTGGGTTCAGAGGTGAACACCCAGGTGACGGTGGGACCAGGACTGCCGATGGTGATGGGGATGGTGCTGTAACAGCTGGACTTGATGAAGAGCTCTCGGGAGCTGTCGCCGAACCCTGAGATGTCCTCCACCGTGAAGCAGATAGAGAGCCTACAGCAGAGGGCATAAACCAGGAAACAAGAATGTTCATTATAATAATAAAAAATAATGCAATACTTCATTGAGCCCCACAGGGAAGTTCTCTTTTCGCTGGGAGGTCAGAGTGCATGTTCAGCTACTTGCCACCCTGCTGCAAATTATAATAAGAGAAGTGACCCTCGTCACGTACCAAGAGACTTTTGGAGAAGTTGTCCTTGACCAACATGGATCGGTTTCATTTCTGTTTTAGTATTTGAGCGGGAAGTTGTCACCAGAAGTGTGAAACTTCCTACAAGACCAAAACTGCAACTTATGTGATGTTGTTATTGTAAATTTAATTGTGTGGTGATCAAACTCACGTAAGTTCTCCAGCCTTGAGCAGGCAGATCTCAGCATCCTGTACCGAGGCACTGAGGTCATCTGCGTCCTCTGAGGTGGTGTCACCTGCACTGGCACTATTGTTTCTAAAAGGAGCAACAGAAAACATCTACTGACAAAAACTTCAATGGAAAAAAGATAGAGCTAATTCATGGTTTTGCAGTGCTACCATTTTAAAAGCATACGCTCCTGAAAATGAATTCATGCTACCTAGAAAACTGGAAAAGTTTAAAAAATGCATGAGTAACTGAGTTCCAAGGTAGGTGTAGTCATTTTCAATCATTTTCAAAGATCATGCTCCTGAATTTCTTTCCACTGCTGCTAATTTTTTTCAATTTTGGAGCATATGTGCTCCTTTCACTGTGATGCCCTGCAGAATTAAATTGAAATGACCTCAACGGTTTGTTTGGAGGGTGCCATTTCGTGAAGTAAGCATATGCAAATAGAAAATCTGTTTCGGTGGGTAGTATTAGCCTGTCATGTTGTGGTTTACAACCTCTATAGCTGGCTGCATCTCAAAGTCCCGATCCCTCTGTGAGTGAGTGAATGTGAGATACTTACAGCTGTGCTGCCCCCTGCTGTCCGTGTCCAGGAGAGCAGGCTGTGGTGAAGGAGAGAGAGTCGCTGTCGTACACGCCGCTCACTTCTTCCTCTGTGATGATGTCAAAGACGCCATCATCCTGCTTGTCACCTGCTCCTGGAAAACATACATTACCTGTTCATTACTGCATTTGCTGCTCTTATGTATATGCCATTACAAAAACATCACCATGTGATGTAAAGTATGCCTGCAAACACCTCAATATTTGACAAATTAGTCCTCTGTGTGTGTGTCGTTATCTGTTTGTGTGTGTGTGTGTGTGTGTGTGTGTATGTGTGTGTCCCGTCACCTGCGATGCTGTGCATGGCTCTGCCAGGCTGGGGCAAAGGGCTGAAGGGCGTGTCTGATGTGTTGTTAGCCATCTCCTCCTGCGGGTGGCGCTCTACCACTGCACTGTGCTGGGTGTAGCAGTCCCTGCAGCAGCGCTCTCTGCTGCCGCCCTGCTGGGTGCTCACTGTGTTGCTGCAGCAGTAGTAGCAGAAGGGGCGCCCACACAGCCTGGGAATAGACATCACAGGATCTGGCTTGCATTCAAAACAGCTCAGTGTTGTGGAATGCAGATTATTGATGGGAGAATCAGTGCAGTGCTATTTGTGATCCATTCTGTTACAGTTGTTTTTTCAATCTCAACCCACTATTATGCTACCATCTTTATAACATTCAAAGGAATGGTTATATAAGATTTAATCATAATAGTAGCTGCCCTGACAGCACATTTAGCTCATTTACTGCTGGTCATAGCGATATGTGTATTTGTATATCGTATTGTATTGTATATTTGTTACGGTAGATTACACTGACTGCCTTCCCGGCTTCCTCAGATTCAACCATTAATGTGCAATAGAGATGATTTTCATATGATGACTAACAGCATTATCCAATCACCAAGTCCAGCCAAAGTGTGTGTCTGACCTGCAGTTGTACTTGCGGAGCCACCAGCTGAACTGACTGTGACAGCCCAGACAGTAATTGACGTCTCTCTCCGTCTCCTCATCCCGTAGTTTCTGCTCGAACTCCAGGGCATCTGTCTTTTGCCACAGTGCATCTTTCTCCCTGCAGAGGGCGCCGTCAAGCATGTTTATATCCCCATTAAAATCACATGCGATACACTACAGATTACAGCATCTGGGTGGTTTAGTACTGCTATTGCCATTTGAAAACTAAAAGAAAGACATTAAGCGGTGGCAACAAATCTGGGCATTGTGTCTACTTAATGCCATGGGAAGTGCACACATATTTCAATCAATTAATGCACCACAACTAAACGCAAGAAAAGCCTATTTGACTGCGGTGATCAAAATGAACACCAGCACATCAGAGTAAAGCTGACGTAATAGGAAAGTTTATACCTGATGAGTTCTATAAGTCTTTCCTCCAAATTGATCTTGGTGCGGTACAGATCATCGAGCTCAGCAGCATTCTTCAGATCGAAGCTCTGTTTGTCCTGTGTCGCTCTCCGTAGACTCTCACTCAACTCCTGACAGGTCCGCTCAGTCACCGCAAGGCCCTCCTCAGACCTGCACACATACAGTATATACAGGTTGGTTCATGATATGTACAAAAATATAGGAAGGCCCGGTTGATTTTGATACTGTATACAATTGTTATATCGAGGGCTTGGAGCCAAAGGGGCGTAAGTGCGATTTTGGGCGAATATGAGTATTACATATCAACTGAAAGGTCTCAGTGAGATCTTTTCAGTGCCAAAAGGACACAGCTGAAATCATGACCCATAAGTTTTAATTAAACAAAAACTGAAAGCCGTAACAGTAGAAGTAGGGTTTTGTTTGCTGCCAAAAGGGCGTAACTGCACTTATGCCCTTTTGACACCTAGCAAAACCCCACTTTTGACACTGAACAAGCATTGTGGGTAGAGGATTCTTACAGCACTTAGGTCAACTCAAAATGCATGCTGACGTAAGTAATGCTAGCATGGCAACATGATCACATCATTTTTAGTATCCTATTCATATCCTAATTAATATTCTAGGTCAATATTAGATGAATGTAAATATGTTAATATTCCCATGAAATACTTAGGCCTATAGATTCAAAATGTTATTTTATAATGTTAGGAGTGTGAACTGGTCAAGATGAGCTCTGGTAGTAAGACTGCTGGTAGCTGAAGTTATCCCTCAGTATTATGAAGAGTTTTACAGGTCTCTGAATGTGTCCCAGGACACATCAATAAGTGATGTGTCCTGGGACACATACAAAAATGTATTATACTAGCAAAAGAAAAAAAAAGTAGTAGTTTAGAATCAAAAGTAGTTTATTATGTCTATAGAGGTTTATTAAAAAGGTTTATTAAAAGTTTTTAACAAAAAAATGTATCAATCAATTTGATATGTTCCATGTAACTACAATTTTAAAGGCCTTGGTGAAAGTTGCTGAGCATTACTTCAAGATAAAGATATTCATTCTGATCTTGTTTTATATTTCAGTGTTGATTGAAGTGTAATTGCTAGATTTGTATTAAAATGAATGTGTTTTACAATTCGAGGGCTTGGAGCCAAAGGGGCGTAAGTGCGATTTTGGGCGAATATGAGTATTATATATCAACTGAAAGGTCTCAGTGAGATCTTTTCAGTGCCAAAAGGACACAACTGAAATCATGACCCATAAGTTTTAATTAAACAAAAACTGAAAGCCGTAACAGTAAAAGTAGGGTTTTGTTTGCTGCCAAAAGGGCGTAACTGCACTTATGCCCTTTTGACACCTAGCAAAACCCCACTTTTGACACTGAACAAGCATTGTGGGTAGAGGATTCTAACAGCACTTAGGTCAACTCAAAATGCATGCTGACGTAAGTAATGCTAGCATGGCAGCATGATCACATCATTTTTAGTATCCTATTCATATCCTAATTAATATTCTAGGTCAATATTAGATGAATGTAAATATGTTAATATTCCCATGAAATACTTAGGCCTATAGATTCAAAATGTTATTTTATAATGTTAGGAGTGTGAACTGGTCAAGATGAGCTCTGATAGTAAGACTGCTGGTAGCTGAAGTTATCCCTCAGTGTTATGAGGAGTTTTACAGGTCTTTGAATGTGACCACATACAAAAATGTATTATAGCAGCAAAAGAAAAAAAAAAGTAGTTTAGAATCAAAAGTAGTTTCTTATGTCTATAGAGGTTTATTAAAAAGGTTTATTAAAAGTTTTTTTTTAAAAAGTTAACAAATATAATTCAACTTAAACTGTAGCAGTATTGTTTTTATAGTAATGCTCAATCTGATAACACAAAAAGTTAAAATATTGTGCTTAGTATGTGGTAACGGCAGCTGATCCAAGTTTGACCAAAAAAATCTACTATAACGCACTTACGCCCCTTTGGCTCCAAGCCCTCGATATGTAGGCCTATAGCTTCAATGTCAAAAGTAAATAAGCCAAAATCCCAGTTAGGGAAATGGTAAAGAATAAGCATTATAATCTAAACACACAAGATTAGACAGCTTTGTTTACTGAGCTTTAATTTGGTCCAAAATGTGTGATTATGAATACAATATCTCACCTTGATAAATTGCCTTTCAGCTGGTTTAGCTCGTCTTCTTTCTGCTGGATGAGACTTTCAGACTGAGCCATCTGGATGTTTTTCTCCTCAATCTGCTGGCTATACCTCTGATTCTCAGTCTGCAATCAGCACAGCAAAGCAAAGTATTATTTCTGTTTTTACATGAAATATGCTTGCGATATACAGTAATATTATTATTACTTTGTTTAGCAATGCACACGATGTAATTGGAATTTGTATTTTTATTTATCTCTCATAGACACACACATATACATAGAACCCTACATATATGCATTTCAGAGACATTAAAGTCCAGGGTTTTCTGCAGTGTAGGACTTCTTGAACAGTTATGGATTCAGTTCCTTGCCTAAAGCGACTTTGGATGTAGTACCTCTAGATCAACCATTCAACCACAATATAAGACCTTCCTAGAACTACCTGATGTAAAATGTTTAGATGGTATGATAGATGATATATAATTTCCTGCCCTATGATAGTGCACCAAACTTTTAAGGTGTCAGATCTGGAATCAGGTTATCCTCTCACCTGTAGCTGTTTAAGTTTGCTCTCCAGGGCCACCACTTTCTCCTGCTTAGTCCCCAGCTGTAATCTCACCTCCTGTAGCTCTACGTTCACACCCTGGATGAGGATATACAACACAAATTAATCACGCTGACTATCTGCTAAATATGGTTAGAATCAGGTAAAAACAGAGACATATATTGTAAGATTTGCTAGTAAACATCTTACTTTGATGGTATTATGTAACATTACAAACAAGCATGTTAAATTGAAATTATTTAGCTGATTGGATTGTGGCTGACCTGGACCTGGTTGCTGTGGCCCATGGCTTGGCTGCTGAGCTGGAAACGGAGTGCCTGGATCTCCTCCTGGCTCTTCTCCTGCAGGGCCTTAGCGTCCTGCTGGGCCTTGTCCAGCTTCCCCTGGAGCTCCTGCATGGCTGCTAACACACCGTCATCTTCGTGGACCTGCTCAAGGAGTTGCTGGTTCTCCTGACGCAGCTGCTCCATGCTGATATTCAGCCTCTCTGCCTCCTGAGCCGCCTCCTCCTCCAGTTCTTGTAGCCTTGTCGACAGGCCCTCCCAGCGCAGACGGGCCTCTTCGTTCTCAGCGGTTAGCATACACACATGCACGCCAAGTTCAGCTGTTTCTGTGTTGGCTCTATGGAGTGCCTCCCTGGATTCACTGTTCTCTAGGCACAAGGCTTCATAACGCAGTTTAAGATTATGGAGCTCGTCTCTGGAGGCTGTCACCTCTGCAGCCAGACCTGCCCGAGCCTGGGCCTCACCATCACGCTCCCGGCTAAGAGCCTCCTCTCGCTCCCTGGAACGAAGAATCTCATCCACGTGCCGGCGGTTTAGCTCCTCTACCTGGGACTTGAGTTGTTCTGCTAAGATACGGAGGTCATCTCTGGAGGCCTCCGTCACCTCCTGGAGGGCCTGAACTTTCATTCTCTCCTCAGCCCCGGCCAGGAGCTGAGCCCTGAGCTCCACCACCTCCTCCCGCAGCCTGCTTACCTCCCTTAGGTTGAGTTCTAGTTGAGCCTCGGCTATCACCAGCCTGGAGGGGGTCTCTTTTGCCTCCATGGAGGAAGCGTGATGCCTACCATGAAGCTTCTGCATTTTCTCAGTACTCTCTGCAGCTCCCTTTTCATCGTCCAGCTCTCCAGTCCTGCTCTCCAGCTCCTCTGCCCTAGCCTGCAGAAACTCACATTTATTGGTTTGGTCTCTAAGCTTAGCCTCAGTTCCCTGGAGTTTTTCCTGCAACTCAGCTTGGCCTCTTTGGGATACTATGAGGTTCTTGTCCAACTCAGAGGCTTTGGCAGTGAGTGAGTCCAGTTCTTCTTGAGTTGTGGCCACCTGTTTCTTCAAGGATAACTGAACCTCAATGAGCTCCCTGTTTTCACGCTCAAGCCTCTTTAATTGAGCATCAGATGCTTCCCTCTGGATGTGGGCTTTCTGGACGATCTCCTCCAAATGCAGGTTTTCATCTAAAAGCTTCTTCTCCCGGTCTTCCACACTTATCTTGGCAGCCTCCACCCTGCCCTTTAAATGCTTCTCAGAAGCCCTCAAAGAAGCTAGCTGATCCAGCATGGCTGCCCTGCTCTCAGCCAGCTCCCTAGTGCTCTCCTCACTCCTCTTAACTGTTTGGAGTAGCTTAGCATTTATTTCCATGAGACTGGTGCATTGGGATTTGTAGTCCTCAAGCTTCTCAGTCTGATGGCAGAAAATAACTTCATTATCAGCAAGACTAGCGCTCAGACTTTGTTTCTCAACATCTAGCTTCTCCAACTGTTCCTCTAGATGTTTGACTCTCTCTGAACTAACGGCTAGCTCTTTCTCTCTGGTTTTTAGATTCTTTCTCATCTCCAGGAGCTGGCTCTCTAGCACTTCACTCCCACTTGTGCTATATCTCCGCTCTATCTCCTCCCTCTCCTCCTGCAGTCTTTTCTTCAGTTCCTCTGCCTGCCGCTCTCTGCTCTCCAGCGAAGCTTGCAGATCCTGAAGCTGGGCTCTCAAGTTCCCCGTCTCCTTCTCTTTCAAAGTCAGTGCCCCCTGAATTCGACCAACTGCACCTTGGAGCTCCTCCAGCCGTTTGAGTGCCTGCTCCTGTTCTTCCCGGGCCCCAGCCTTTACTTCAGCCAGTTTCTCCTCACTCTTCCTCACCTCTTCTTCCCGGAGTCTGAGTTCCTGGGACAGGCGCTCAGAATGCCTGGCCCTATCCTCAGCCTCTCTCTTAGCCTCCATCCTCTCCTCCTCTGTAGCCTTGAGTTTATCTATGAGTTCCTGGATTTTCCAAGCCGAGTCACAGTAGCTAGCTGTCTGCTGGCCCTTCTCCTTAAGAGCCTCATCCAGTTTAGAGAGGAGCTCCATGTTTTTGTTCTCAGCAGCAGTAAGTCTGTATTGAAGTTCACTGTTTATTGCTTCCCTACTGGCTTGAAGATGACTTGCTCTCTCCTGATTGGCTACTTCCGGGTTAGTCTTTGGCTCAGAGGATGGAGAGTGGCCAGAAGATTTCTGGGCTGCCAATAGCTGGCCTTGAAGGTCTTTAACCACACCTTTCAGCTCAGCAGCCTCTTTGCCTAATTCCTGCACCCGTACCAAAAGCTCCTGCTGCTTGAGCTCTGATTGGTCAAGCTCAATGCGGAGGTCCTCTGCAATGCTGCAAGGGGAGGGTTCCCCGAGTTCTCCCAGTTCACCTAGGAGACTGTGACCCAAGTCTGGGATAGGGAGAAACTCTTGGGCCTGATCAGAGCATGGAACAAGACAGCTTTGGTCAGGTACTTCAAAGGCAGTTGCATATCGACAAACGAGTCACATTAAGACAAATTTGTGTGCGAGTTTGTGTATGTGTGTGTGTGTGTACCTGTGAGTGTGAATAGCTGCTAACCAGGCTGTTGATGCTGGAACAGCGACTGGGAGGCTTCCACAGGAAAGCTGGTGAGTTGGGTCCTAACGTTCTCCTATGGCATAAAGGTGACACCAAATATTAAGGTCATTTTTAACTATAACCATGATAAATAGCAATCATATAAGGGAAGAACACTCAAATTATTTATTCATGTTATTCTGACTGATAGCCCAATCAGTATTTGACAGTACAATGTACAAAGGGCTTGACAATTAAATTAATAAAAGAAAACATACATATACTCATAGAAGCAGCAAAACAAACATAAGGACAAATGACCTAATTTCAATTCACCTAATTTGAAAGGAAACAAAGTAACAAAACTATCCTACATAAAAATAAAACAAGATATCAATTGAATGCAAGTTGATTAAACTTCAGGTGGCTCTTAAAAGAAGATACAGATTCAGATGAACATATTTCTTTAGGCAAATTGTTCCAAAGTTTAGGCGCCCTGATTGCAAATGCTCGAACACCCTTAACCTTTAATCTGACCTTTGGAACAGTCAAAAGAGTTTTGTCTGCTGCTCTAAGATTGAACATAGTAAGAAGATACTGTAGAAACTTCTGAAACTTAAACTAATAATGTCACCAAGTTGCTCCAGATACAGTGTTGGTTGGGAGAGTGCTTTTGTTGGAAGCTTCAAATGCTTTTTAAATACCACAGTTCCACAGATTTTACATGAAATTAGGTCAGTAAACTATGGAGCAGGATCCAAAATATATCACAAGCCTATTTCTAGTGGCTTCTCAAATGACAAGTGTAGCTATATGTTTTCACAGGTCCGAGACACATGGCAAGAGTTTTAAATTTCTTCTCAAGTCCTGGGCTGAAAATCAGCTCAATTTGTGTGGATTACTGTAAAAATGTAGGTAGGGACACTACTGGGAAATGATGACAGGCGGAAGTGCAGATATCTGCCCACAAGTGCTTCTAAAAAAAAACACAGTTCTAAGCAAAAGGACTGCAAAACTGTAATGGGGAAGTGAATAGTTTTGACAGTGGTGCCAACATGAGGGATAACGATCCACACACACATACTGTATGCACGCACATGCTCACACACATACACACACTCACGCATTTACACACACACTCAAGTAAAAAAAATTAGCTACTTGAGTTGTGAATTGCAGGCTTATCAGATAATTAAGTGTTACTTCAGGTTGTGAAAACACCCAAGACTGCTCCCATTACAATTTCAGATTTGCCGTTTGCTAAACTCATGTTTATCCAAATTACTTTATGTCTCTCAGTTCAATTTACAAATCACTTACAACCCCAGGTGGAAGAACTATTATCTTTTAGTTCTCTATTGAGTGTCTTTTTTCACCAACTCACTACCCCTCTCAAGATTGGAGTAATTAAAGCACATTTGTGTTTTCCCTCAGCACTAGGAAGGATATCCTCATCTGCTGATTGGACAAATGCAAACACAAACAGATAATTGGGGGGATTAGTTACCTTGCAAAGGCTGGCCAATCTGCATCGAGGTCGTAACCTCTGGCCGCCACGTCAAATTGGATCTGGTTGAGCTCATAGAGGTGGTTGATTATATCAGCAGTAAGATGAGACTTGAGGAAGGGACTGCGGACGTAATACCAGTCACTGTATGGGGAGAATAAAATCACACAAACATAAAACACAATACCCAAATAAATTAGCAATACTTATGCATGCACACACATGCACGCACGTACACGCACGCACGCATGCACACACGCATACACACACCAATACTGGTATGTTTTCTACAACTGTATATTTGATACTGATAGAAGTTTATACTGTTTTTTCAAGTCAAACTATGTTTATACTGTGCTGTTTATGGTTTGTGTTATGTGACTGGTTGTCTAAATAGAATAGAAAAATAATAGAATAATAGAAAAAGACAGAAACTAGGGATGCACCGATACCAATACTGGTATCGGTATCGGTGCCGATACCAGGCTAAAATGGAATATCGGTATTGGAGATTTTACCCAAGACTAAAATCTGATACCGAAAGCCATGAGTAACATGTAAGAAATAAAAGCAAACTGTCTTGATTTTATGCCTTTATGGCACATAGAAGCCTGTATTTCTCAAACAGTGGGAAAAACAAGGATTTTATCTCAATAATTTTGTCCATTGACCCCAAACTAAGGAAGTAAGCCTGCACTGTTCAGTAAAAGTAATGGATCAGATCAGTACTCAGTATTGGCCGATACTTAAACTTTCATACTCCGGTAATCGGTATCGGCATTGAAAAAGTGGCATCGGTGCATCCCTAACAGAAACCCTATGACATTTGGTTTGAGGTTTGATTGAGGAAGTGAGAGAGCCTTGGCTGGTCTGTGTTATGTGACTGGTTTGTCTATATATGAATACCATTGACGTACCTGACCAGAGTTGAGCAAATCACATAACATCACATGAAATAAAAACAGATAGCCTGTGACATTTGTTCGGAGGTTTGATTGAGGAAGTGAGAGAGCGTAGGCTGTATGGCGGTCGCTTGACCGTCAGTAACAGAAGTAAAACATGAAGCAGGAAGGGAGATCAAGGAGCAGAGTTATACTTCACCAGAACAGACAGGATGGTACCTCAAGAAAGTAAAGCATGATGTGCAGGGCATTTTCCAGCTAACAAATATGGGGAAATGTAAGTGCCTCTTGCTGTAGAGCCAGTCCTGTTTCACATTCATACAGTAACACACATTCAAACCTTGCAGCTGCCCAGTACAACCACAGTCTTCTACTGCTGGCTACTGGGAAGCTTCCCTTGAGCAATTGAGGGGTGATTCAAGGGCATCCTGGTGTTACTTGTTGAGGGAGGAGACACCAGTACCTCACTTTCTATGTTTGCATTTTCCCCAGCAGGTCCAAAGATTCAAACTGGTGACCGTCCAGTCCAGTCACAAGCACACTTTTCTAACCTTTCGGGAAACGCCAACACCTTTAGCTTCTGCCATACATAAGTCTGTATATATGTGTGTGTGTGTGTGTGTGTGTCCTCTGACCTTGTGACCTTCTGATTTATGAGACACTGCTGCAGTGTGTCAGCGAGGCGTTGGTGCACCAGCGAGTAACGGATGAAGGCCCTTCCTTTCCCCAGTGATGTCTTCAGCTGAGGGCAAACATATGCAAAAATATACATAATACACATAAATAGACACACAAGAACACACACACACACACACACACACACACACACACACGTTACCTCACTGTTACATGAATTGACCTCTTTAGTCTTCGGTCACAATACAGGCCCGACTATGTAACATCAAGTGGTTTCTACTTCCTGAATAATCTCCATTTGAGTGTAACAATATAACAGTGTAGTACATTAACAAAGACCAGTCTTTTCAAACGACCACAAAGTGGATCCATGCTTTGTGGAAAATCTGTAACAAAACAGAACATTCCAGGATGTCTAAGTTTAAAGGTCAACATAGCACAGACACTGAATCCACAGTATCTGTCTGTAAGCCCAAACTCCCCATTAGCAGATGGAAGGATTTAAGTAAGAGGACAGAGTCAAAGATCTACCATAAGGACACCAGCTGTCTGAGACTAACCAACAAGAAAAACAGTAAAAGTAATATTTAATAAAAGTATCAAAGTATCAAACACTGCCTAAGGCTAATTGGGCCACAACGCTTAGAACAAGTAGCTAGCACTGAATTGTTATTGATTGAACTACTGTACGAGACTTTTTAAAAAGCCATGTTTGGCTAACTCTCTGATGAACCTTTAAACCACAGATATATTCTGTGGATAAGTGAAGCAAGCAGCCATTGACATTAATTGATGCATGTGATTTTACAGTGCATATAAAGCAGGACTTCCTTGGTAATTATCTCTATCACACTAGAGTGTGATAGAGATACAGTATAGCAATAATGTGTGGCACAGCAGGTTGGCAGACATTGGTATAGCTAACTCATTACACTCCTGACACCTCAGACTTGTGGATTATTGAATAGATTCAAATCATGTCAGGAAAACCTTTCGGAGAGGCTTCTACATACCAATATCCCACAAGGCAAAACCTAATAATGAAACATTTTCTTTGCAAAGCACGTACTTTACATTAGGCAACAAAGCATAAAAAATATAAAACATCAAGAGGAAAAGGCATATAGCAGTTAAACAAAAGCTATCACAGAGGCATAAAGGAATATAAAATTCGAATGAATGAGCTATTCGACTACAACTATTCTACTCTGATGCTCACCACTATTCCCAGGACAGGCGGTGAGAAAGAAACAGTAGAGTAGGAACTGGAGCATGGCAGCAACTGAATTACCTGCTCTGAGCCTTACCTGACTGACCTGAGGATTAGGTACTCGGTTATACACTCATTGTGTATTTGCGTGGGTTTCTATGTCAGTGTGCATGTGGGTGTTTGAGTGTGTGTTGTAGGCCATGGCAGGACTGAAGCTGCATGAGTGTGTGTGTGCGTTGCTGTGGAGGATTACCTCAGGGATGGACTTAACAAAACGGATGCCGTCGTTAGCTCCCTTGATCTTAGCCAGACAGTCGCAGAAATAATCCCAGTAGTCCTTCCTCTGGCCAAGAAAGGTTGTCTTCTCTTTCTGGTCAAACTAAGAGAAGAAAAACACACATTACCCAACAACACCCTCAGCAACTTGGATTATAAAGCAAATTTACCTCGCACTGTTTTGTGCACAGTAGTTGTGAATTTGGTTCAGTTTGTAACTTAAACACTTTCTATGAACCTGTGTAAGTGCTTGCTTCAGTCTGTCTAGAGTGTCAGATGAGAAGTGTTGACACACTTTGGAATTCCCAGTGTTGGTTCCAGTGATCCAAATAAACTGCAGAGGTTTGAATGGATGTTGTTGTTGGATGGTATTACAGGGTTAGGACTGGCTCTCAATTCTCTAACCCCTCTCGATTACACATAGATACACTAGGGGATATCCTAGGGACACAGGAATATGTGTCATCTATTGCCTGGGTGCTGTGGCTTTACAGGTAACACTTGCACTCCCTACTAATGATCGCTTGTTGTAATATTGGCAGTCTAGGAATTCAATCTTATTTTACTGTTGCTTTGGATAACAGTGTCAGCTTATTGTCTAATTTGTAAATTAGGGCCAGGGGCGGAGCTTGCCTTTCTTGCATGGGTGCAAGCTATATTTGCGCTCTCTGTCAAACCAATGATGTTATAGGTCTAAAACAGCAAAAATAACAACTTATCAACATACTGAAATTACAGTTAAAATTCACTACTATTATGCTATTACACAGACAATACAGCACTAATTCCCAGTGACCTGTCAAAATACCTGAGCGTTTAGCCATAATTTGGTGTATTTATTTACCAATTCACATTAAGTTATGTAAGCACCTCAGTGTCACAGCAATAACAAATCTGCCAGATTGCACCAACCCTACAAATTCATTTTTCTAGATTTCATCAAATTTGTCAATGACTGTGTTGATAAAGGTTATAAGAGTGAATTAGCGATGGAAAACAGTCGACGATTGTTCATAATATGGTTATCTGTTTACCAATATGACTACATTCCAAGGGACTCTCTACATTGTTGGTCATGGGTGCCAGGCACCCATTAAAATTCTGCCTATGGTTAGGGCTTGGTTAGGTACCATACCTGTAGCAGGTACTCTAGTTTATAGGAGAACTTGTGCAGGTTGGAGCTGTCATCTGTTATGGGTTCACCACACTCCTTGTGTTCTTTACTCAACTCTATCACAGCATCTAAACAGGGCAGTAACAGGGATATTAACACATGCACACATACATAGAAACATACATTGTTGTGTACACACACATAAGCCTACTACTAAATGCATTGCACAAATAGAATATAAAAGACACATATTATGTTCATTGTACGTGTGGAAAGCTTCCTTACCACGCAGGTCTCTGATTATCCTCTGCAGTTGATTCTCCCCAACTGATGAAGAGGCCATTCTGGGGAAAAGGGTAATGTGGCCAGGGATCCCAAATCCTGCATGTAGGACCAACACAATACAGATTCTGAATATTATGCATGTCTTAGAAATATGCTCAAGATGTAATGACTGTCCACTGTATTCCTAAACTGTGATGGGGGAAAACACTTACAAAACTTAGGTATTACATATTACCTTCAGCCAACGTAATATTACACAGTATATACACACACAACAGATTTTGAACAGCACAGTTTTGCCCCTGCTGTCTCTTCTTCCTATAATAACGATTGAATGTCAATCTCAGTGTTGAAGACTTGAAAAGCAAAACACATGTGAAACTGGACTTGTGAAACCTGTTAAGAAGAAGTCTTACATATCTTTGGCTGTGGAGATGCAAAACACTCTTACGTCATTATGCTACTCCTGATCCCTGTAAAACAGATATCTTATCTTTGACAATAACACAAGACTAAAAATGATTGTTTATATTGTTTATAGCCTACAAAAACGATGTTTTTGTAGGCTATGTTTAATCAGCATTCCCTTGATTGTCACAAGTATTACAGCAAAACAATTGCCTAAGATTCTCTAGTAATACCATAGTAGATTAAAAAAAATACAATAAAAGTAGGGTAAGGTCACTATAAACTCACTATTGAATACCACACACACACACATACTGTAAGTCCCTATAGGAGCATTATAAGTAGCCTGTGTTATGGTAATTCGTCAGGGATGTAAAACGGGCTCAGGGCATAATGGTCGTGTTATTAGAGCAGATCCTCAGAAGCACGTCATGTTTTCGCTGCCACAGCACACATTTTTCGTCAAACATGCTCTAGTGAAGAAACCGCAGTGGCAAAAAATTTGCCTGCGGGCATTAAGAGATAGGAAATTTGCATCAAGACGACAGGTGAATCTGAATCTGTCCCCGGACGGCCGGTGGCAACAGAGTATCAGATCCCCCTCCATTACTCAACATCTCGTCTGGGGGATTCCCACTGACGCATGAGACCACTTATTGACATCTGCCACCAATACAAAACAGACAAGTGGGCTCAAATTTCGTTTAAAAACTGCTTTAAAATGCAACAAACGACGACCTAAACATCGATTCGTGAGAGCTTGCGAGGGCTAGATCATGCACCTGTTCGCAACCCTCCGTTTCTTCCGTCTTATTTTAAGTAAATTTATGTTACAAAGCATCGCATCCTGTTTGTAATTAAAGCGAACCACCTCAAGATTAAATAAACAGCTGAAATATTGACGTACTTGATGTGTAAAATGTTCCAGACAGTCCAGTTTGTAATACAGCAGCAACTTGCTACCTTGGGGGTGGGCACTATCAATGATTGACAGCCCAAATGGGTAAATAGCCATGTGCAACTGCGACCTCAAATCCTAGTTTGGTTGAGAGGCACTAGGTAAATAAACGCTAAGGGACACTGGAACATGTGGCGTGCGTAATAATATTCCCTGACAGATTATTTCAACCAAGATTTGTTCTTACAGCTCCAACATTGTGGCTGTGTGACACCCGGGTCAATAATTACCATTTCAGTTTGTCGTTATTATTACATTTACATTTTAGGCATTTAAGCTGATGCCTTTAAACAAAGTGAATTACACTGAATAAGCAGCTATAGGCTTGCTTAAGGGCACTTTGACAGGACCAATGAGGGGATTGAACCTATGATCTTTTTGAGATGGGACTGTCACTCCAACAACAAGGCCATATTAGACCTTATTATTTAACTTATTCTTATTCTTATTCTTATTCTTATTCTTATTCTTATTCTTATTCTTATTCTTATTCTTGTTCTCATTCTTATTAGTGGTGGTGACAGCAGCCATAATAAACTGTAAGACAAAAACAGGAAAGGGAAGTAATCCCCCCCTTTACTGTTTTGTCAACTAACACTGTAACCATGCATGTGTTTCTTTCTCATTTTGACATAATGCTTACACATCATTCTGAAACTGCTATGTCAGAATAATATTGGATGCACCTGACGGCCTTTTTTGTAGGCCTATGTGTCCCTGTGCTATGCAACATAATAAATAATGTCTGTTTTAGGTGATATTAAATTAGTCTTGTCACATGATTGAAACAGGTCAACCTGTTTTTCCTTACAGTTGTCATGAGGAGGGGTGATCTCCAATTGGTTCCTGATCTCTGTTCACCTTTGTGGTCGGTGCGCATAGGGAACAAATCATATATCTCACTGAGTTTTCACTGATATTGGCGTTCAAAGGACTTCGTGTTCACAGCCTTTGTGCAGGTTTGTCAGCATCATACATTATTAATGATTTGAAATAGTGGGGGACTCTGTGAGGTATGGAAAATGACAATTTTACAATTAAATCATCTAAAATATAACTGTATTATGAAGTCAGTGTTGTTTGACCTGTTTTCCTATCCCTGTAACAAAGCCTTTTTTAAATTCTGTTTTTTTCCCTTAAGGAAAATGGCTGCAAGTGAACAAAATATGTTCACAACTACAGCAACCACAGACTATGGATATTATGACGATGACTATCTTGATGAAGTGTGTAACAAGACAAAGGTAGCCCAGTTTGGAGCGATCTTCACTCCCGTGTTCTTCTCCATCGTGGTGATCCTCAGTCTGTTTGGCAACATACTGGTCATGGTGATTCTGGCCAGGTACGAGAATCTGAAATCCCTCACCAACGCTTTCATCCTGAACCTGGCCGTGTCGGATCTCATCTTCACTGTCGGTCTGCCCTTCTGGGCCTACTACCACATGTATGGATGGACTTTAGGGGAGCCCGCGTGTAAAATAGTCAGCTTTGTCTTCTATATTGGCTTCTACAGCAGTGGCATCCTCCTCATCATGATGACCGTTCACCGCTATGTGGCCGTCATCCGCCCTCTGTCTGACTTTGTGTCCCCCAGAGGCTTCTACAGCATCCTGGCATCTGTGGCCATCTGGGCTGTGAGCGCCATAGCGGCCACTCCAGCCTTCATCTTCAGCAAAGTCCTGGACCAGCATTACTGTGGCTATGAAAATTCTTACGGGAAGTTATGGGGAATCTACCAGCAAAACATCCTCTTTGTAGTGACTTCTCTGGTCTTCATTTTTTGCTACTCTCAGATCTTGTGCAGGCTCCTACGCCCTACCGCCCAGAGAAGGAAGCACAAAACTTTAAAGCTGATCTTTACACTTGTGCTTGTTTTCTTCCTGGGCTGGGCGCCGTACAATATAGTTATATTTTTGATGTCCCTATCTTTTCAGCCCCCGCCACCCGCTGACTCATCAGCTTTGTCTGCTCACTGTGAAACCTACAGCAAACCACTGGACTACGCCTTTTACATCAGTCGGCTTTTTGCTTTCTCACACTGCTGCCTTAACCCTGTCTTCTATGTGTTTGTCGGGGTTAAATTCAAAAACCACTTGAAGAGAATGCTGAAGGGCTGGAGCCAGAGCAGCAACAGCCTCCGCAATAGAAACAGTCGACTCACAATCACATCAGTAGCTAGTGGTGAGGAGTTCTCAATGTAGCTGACATACTCAGAATAGATGCAGTGTGAGTGTCAGTGTGTTTCTAAGGAGGCACCTTTTTCCTATTGCATGTGTATAATGTACAGTGTTTCATCCATAATTTCATCCAATCTCAAACTAAAGTGTGATTATCCACTCACTGGATTCTACTCAAATTGTGTCCTTATTTTAAAATGAAAGAAAAATAATAAAATCACCCATTCTTTGTAATAAGTGGGCTAATACTTCTGTGATTCATTTTCTATGCATAATTGGTAAATACACTTTATTAGAGAGCATATTATTGTATGTGATTCACTTTGATTCATTGTATTTTTGTCATTTTTGCACTATTATTTTATATTTTCACTTTTGAGTGTTAAAGAATTTTCAGGAATCATTCAAGGTTTTCTGTCATTTGTAACTATTGTACTTTTGATCATTTAGACTTTGATGATAGTAGTTATAGTGTGTATTTTCACAATAAACTGTAATCATTATTTCCATGTACGTCTGACAATAAAATAAATCTCATTAAATGTCATCATTGGATTTCTTTCTACTCTGAATGGTGAATAACACTCATTGCTATCTCCAGGCACAGTTACACAAGTTATTAATTAAAAATATATCTATGCTCAGACGGAAATACTAATGCAACATTGGGTGTCTTCTCTGACTTAATGCGAGACCAAAAGAGGAAGAACGAATGTGTTTTTTCCCTGGTCATCAACTTGTTATTCACAGTGCGATGCACCACAAGAAAGTGTGATCTGTTATCCGGGTAAGTTAAAAATTGCTTAATTACTCCCCATATTTAGATATTTTTCAAGAAATAACAAATTGCTGAAACGTTATAGAAATCTGCTTTTATCTTTATCATACTTTGCTGAAATTATCATCCTTAGTTTTGTGCTCATGTTTCCTAGAGATGCTAAAATGGAGAGTGCTTTCAATGAAGCTGCTAGCAACGACACAATAAATGGCACAGTTCCTGACTACTATGGTGACGGAGAATTGGAGTATCTTTGTGAAGAGGGGATGTACTTTGGATCCATCAATGCTGCGTTCTTCTTTTTGATCTTCATCTTCAGTGTTACAGGCAACAGTCTTCTCCTGTGTGTCCTTTTCTGCTATGAGGACAAAAAAAAAGTCACCAACCTGTTTGTCCTTAATCTGGCCTGCTCGGATTTGGTCTTCACCCTCACCCTTCCATTCTGGGCCATCTATTACCTGTCTCACTGGGTCTTTGGGGACTTTGCCTGTAAATTTCTGACTGCGGCTTATTTTGTTGGCTTGTACAGTAGTATCATTCTACTGACTGCCATGACAGTGGATCGTTTTGCAACAGTGGTGCTGCAGTGGCCAAGCAGCCCTGTAAAAAGGCAGAGGTGCGCCATGGGAGCCTGTGCACTCGCCTGGGTCATCAGCATCGTTGCATGCCTGAGCGATGCTATCAATACAAAGGTGGAAGTCCAAGGAGAAGATGTCTTTTCCTGTGAGGCTTCCACTGTCACTGAGGATAAACTGGGTTATTACCTCCAAGTATCACTGCTCTTCTTCCTTCCATTTGCCATCATTGTTTTCTGCTACTCTGCCATCCTCAGGACGGTTCTGCATGCTGCGACCAGAAAAAAGCACAGGACTGTTGTGGTTGTGTTGTGTATTGTCGTGGTCTTCTTTATATGCTGGGGACCTTACAATATGCTGATATTTCGTCTCTCTCTGTACGAACCCCAAGACTGTTATGTGAGAGAGCGCTTGTACCTCACCTTTGATATTTGCCGTCTGCTAGCTTACTCTCATTGCTGTATGAACCCCATGCTCTATATGCTCTCACAAAAGTTCAGAAGACACCTGGTGCGTCTCCTCCACTGTGAAAATGCCAAGAGGAAGGAGAGGGAAAAGGAGAAAAGCATTGGACAGAGCACCTCTAATGTTATTCAGCATGCAGCTGTGAAAAGCTGCAACTCTGCCGAACTGTTGGAATTACGCCTTTGAAAAGAAAGATTGTACATTACATGCTTTTAAGGAGTATATAGTTTGTATTTATTTGAGAACCAAAAAAAAGGGAAGTCCGCACTTTCAAAAAGACATCTTGATTGGTTTATTTTACGTTTGAAATAAAAAATCTACAGCTTGGAAAACTGTTTATTTAGCTTAAGCTAAAGTGTTTAGCTGAAATTTATTGTTCATAAAAATGATGTGGGTGCTTTTGTATGCAATTTAAAAAAACAAATCTGCCAAGTTAAGTGAATGATGACTATGTGAATAAAGCAAGAAGCAAGTCAGAGTATGAGTGATAAAGTGTGCAGGAATCCTATAGTTTTTATGGACTTTGTTTTCATTGCTGCTGTTCGCAAGCTACAGCTGTGTACAGGACACTGCAATCTCATTATATTTGAATAAAGATTTGTCTGAATGTGGTTTCACTGTATTCATTGTGGGATGATTGAGGGCTGGACTCTAAATTCTGCTGTGCAAGGACATTTTGCTGGGTAAAGTGTCAGACTGAGTGAGACTGTCTCTCAGTTTCCCATGAACTAAACATGAACATTAGTTAAAAGTTAGTTAGAAGGTAAGGTTAGCATCTCACCTCTCGTTTTTATTAGTCTTGTCTAGAGTGTTGAATTTCGTTACAGCAGACTGTTTTTGTAAGAACTGTACATGAATGTAACAGCTGATTTGATTCTCCACAATTTTAGGGGATGAACGTCGTGTGTTCCTCATTCCTTCATCAGATTTATCGTCTTTTTCTCACAAGGCTTCAACCAGTAAAGAATGGAGAATTTTACCAGCCTCTATGATGAATACTATCCCTATGACTACAATGACAGCAGCTTGGTCTATATGGAGGCCGGAGAATCAGAATCATCATTTAATCTCTTCTCCACTGTGTGCTACAGCCTCATCTTCTGCCTCAGTGTGTCTGGAAACAGCTTCCTCCTGTGGGTTCTCCTGAGGCAACGAGATTGCAAGACAACTTCGAGCTTCCTGCTCCTGCACCTCACGACCTCCGACCTTTGCTTCACCGTGACCCTGCCCTTTTGGGCCTACTATCACCTCCATGGCTGGGTCTTCGGGGACTTTGCCTGTAAAATCATCAGCGGGGCTTTCTTCTTAGGGCTCTACAGCTACATGGCGTTCCTCACCGCCATGACTTTGGATCGCTACGTAGCCGTGGTCCACGCTGTGTCCACGTCCGCACAGGTCCGGAGAAAGTCCTGTGCCCTCTTGGCCAGCGTTGGGATATGGTTGCTATGTGTTGCTGTAAGCCTCATGGAAACGGTGAACAGTGAGACCAGAGATGACGGATTTGGCAGTATAGAGTGTGTAGCCTCTTTACAGTCGCTGACCATGCAGCTTTTTGGCTTGTACCTCCAGATCGGCCTCTTCTTCCTCGTGCCCTTCGGCATCATCACGTTCTGCTACGTCCGCATGGGGATGACTATCAGGCGCTGCAGGCTAAGAGGACGAAACCAGGCTTTAAGGCTGTTTTTGGGAATAATCGTGGGTTTTTTCATTTGTTGGGCGCCGTACAACGTTGTGCTTTTTCTACAGTCCCTGGAGATGCTTGGCGTTCAGCTGCTGAACACGGCAGGGCGGAGAGAGGCGATGCGGTATGGGTACTACGTCAGCCACACACTGGCTTACTGCCACTGCTGCCTGAACCCTCTGTTCCATGTGTTTGGAGCAGAAAGGTTTAGGAGGCGTCTCCCTCTGCCATGCAAAACTTCATCTCCAGGAAGAGAAAGGAGTCAAAGCCTCAGTACTTATGCAAACAGCCAACCTCATGCCTCTGTCTCCCAACAGGTGTGACCAATATTATAATCATTTTTGCCATTTGCTCTACCAGTCCAAAGGTTTGGACACACCTGATTGAATGTATGTTTTTCATTATCTTAAAGCCATTTTGATCTAAAGGCTTATGCTTAAATTCTTGAAATTTGTTTTTTACACAAATATAAATAGTGAAGTTGATGCCTATGTATGGATTTCACTCCGAAGCCTTTGCCTTTGGTGAAGGAATATAAGATAGTTTAGTTTTAGTTTAGTTGTTTAACCCTTTTTTGGTCACTGCATGATTCCATTTGTGTTATTTCATAGTTTTGATGTCTTTACTATTATTCTAAAATGTGAAAAATAGTAAAAAAAAAAAATATAGAAATGTTGGAACTTGTAACCAAGAGGGAGTAAATTGTGTTTTTATTATTTTGGGGTAATTTGTGCCTTTATTAGATGGTCATAGTGGAGAGAGACAAGGGGGATTGGGGGAGAAAGAGAGAGATGACATGTGACGAAGGTCCCAGGCCGGTCCCTGGACGTCGCGGTTAGTAAACTGTTAAACTGAGTAAATCAACGCATAATGAAACTTCAAACAGGAAGCAGCCGAGAAATTCATGTCATATAATCATGTATTTAAGATAACGTCTTTTCAAAAGTGTGAGCAGGCAGAAACAAGCTTCAGAAAAGGAATAGCGACGTTGGAACTTCTGAGGAAGGGAGAGTGAATTGTTTGAGTCAATCACAAAGTGAGACTTCAAACAGGAAGCAAGTGAGAAACAAATGTTAAGCTTATGTGTTTTCAAAAGGTGGCGGAGGATAGCAATGCACAGCATGATGAATAGCTTCATATCTATAAAAGATCTGTATATTCTCTATTGTGCTCATTGTACATTGAGCCAGTCAAATCAATAAACTGTAGATCTGACTGTAACTGTATT
This sequence comes from Centroberyx gerrardi, assembly GCF_048128805.1. Taxonomy (NCBI): domain Eukaryota; kingdom Metazoa; phylum Chordata; class Actinopteri; order Beryciformes; family Berycidae; genus Centroberyx; species Centroberyx gerrardi. The sequence goes on from NC_136009.1 coordinate 20,394,023, forward strand.
GAACAAATCAACCCACAAGATGGCAACACAAATTAATAGAAGTAAAGCAAATTATGAATTCCCAATGGCGATAAAAACAGAACAAAAGGTAACCTAATAATGAAATATGTTGCTTGATGGCTATTGCACTTTACATACAGTATAAATCTCTTGGTTTGAACTGAATGTGATACTTGTTGGTGTTCTACACAGTGAAGAAGTAATTGCCAATACTTTCCACAAAAGCCAAGGAGGATGTTAGTGACAGTGTCATCAGTTTAACATATAATGCTATGTCACTGTATTATGATAAAAAAAACTTTGTACTGTGAAATATCTAACATATATCTAAATATCTAATATATAACATAAAATCATATACGTAACTGATAAAATGCTCTAGTAAGGTAAAACATTTTAACATCATTACTTTATTGCTTGTATATTTAATCTACTAAACAATGTCTTGCCTGTACATTACATGCTGTATATAATATTATATATACTACTGTTCACATCCTTTTTTCTGTAACAGTCTTCTAATGTTCCAGCACCAATTAACCAGGCAAATGTCCTTGTGCAGTCCTTGTACTTGGCAAAATAAAGCAATTATGATTCTGATTCTGTTTTTTTTTGTTTTTTTTTCCTTTTTGACAAATCTGCCTGGCCAGTATGTTAAAGACCATTTCCTTCTGGAGCCTAACCTTGTCTGCTCGACACAGAATACACTAATTAGCCCTCCTCAATGAGATCAGTAAAATATAATCTATTACATAGTACTGATTCTTGATTAAAATCATCGCCAGTTAAGTCTAACTCGATAATGTAATCTGAATACTGAATACTTTTCTTTAAACTTATGCACATTACGCTAATTGAGTCAACTCAACTCATTTTTTGTAATTACAGGCTCACAAAAATGCTTCTTAACCATTCAAACAGTAAACTAATTAGTAAAAGTATTCACCTTTAGCTGTAATTACTGTATTTTTTCAGTAATTAACATGTTGCAGCTAGCTTTTCTTTTTTGCGGTCAGATTACTCCAACTCCATACATGTAATCTGCTTCCCCAGAACCCTGTCAGTGCACTTGAACATGGTTGAGTAGCGCAGGCCTGATGGCTCCACGGGGGTCCAGAGAAGAGTGGATGGGGACAGCTCAGTGGGCCACTGTAACAGCACTCATATCTGTCTCTGGGGGTAGATTAAGCTTAATTAACTAAACCATCCAGCACGCTTGGATGATTGGATACATGTCAAGGGCAGAGCAGTCACACATACTCACACATTCTGTGGAAGGCAGCGGGACAGTGTTTTGCACGGACTAGTGTATGTGTGTGTAATAGCAACAAAAAAGATTAGATAGCTGCAATAAAGTTGTGTGCAAAAGTTGACTATGAACTTTGTGAGTCTTTATTCGGTCAATAAAGACAACAATACCAGTGAGAACTGAGAAGGATGCTGGACAGCGAACAGAGAAGACTCAAACCTGTGAGGTAGAGTGTTGCGAGTGAGTTTGATAAGCAGCCAACTCACAATCCTGCATATGGTCCTTCTTGTTACAACGATTCATGGCTGTTCACAAACAGCTTTTGGACTTAACAGCACTTCCCCAGTCTGGAGGAAGTGATCAAACCTCACTTAGACCCCGTCTTACCTTTCTATTGTGGAGCTGCAGCTGGAAGGAGAGTGACTGCGACTTTGATTTGCTATCCCATTTATCCCATGAACAATGCAACAGAACACAGCAGACAACAGAGAAAAGAAGAAAACAGAAAAATAGACAATCCACTCCAATGAACTCCAATCTGCGGAGTCCATGCAAGAGAGAATCCAAGGCGTCCCACTACTTATCTTCAAGTCAGGACAACCTCTTTTCCCAGATTTCATCATTTTCTCAGCAAATGATGTTGTTGTTCGATCCCGTTTTTAGCCACAAGCTAAACAGCTGTTGTTGTTTTCTTATGTCGTCTCTGCTACTAGCCCTCCCTGGCCCCAACATTCACTCCCTGCTCCTCTCCTCTCCAGGGCAACTCTCCCTCCTTTTTCACATTGATGTCTTTCTTTAATTCCAATTATCTGTAATGATAATTACTCCAACCATATGTGAATTTAATTGATGTCTTGCAAACGGGTAAATGTGTGTACTTTGTGCATATTGGTAATAAAGTCTCATTGCTTGTTAATCTGGACTGTCAGGGAAATGCGTGCAAATCGATTAAGTGTGTCATCCATATCATTACAAACAACTGTTTTAGTATACAAGCATAGAGGACTTAATCCACATATGACATACATTGGCATGTATAACATTTCAGTAATGCAGCTCATCGTGATCAAATTATGCATGGGAATAAAATGTGAAATCAAAGACAGAATTAGATCCAGTTGTTTAACACATCCACACACAAATGTGAAAACACACAAATCCTTGCTTAGCTCAGTCACCATTCCAGAAGGATACCATATTTTGGAGTGCATTCTGCAAAATTTTACATTTGATAGACATAGAGGATAACCCACTTCTCATAGCTTGGCCCGTATTGTGCCACTGCAATGCCACATTCCTCCACTAGAGGGGACAGGCGTATTGGAATAGTGTTGCTTGTTTCATTATAACTGGCCCACTTCATTGAGTAAACCAGATGGACACATACATTTGGCCTTCCAAGTCAGCCACACAAATTCAGACAGAGGCACACCCACATACAGACTGACAAATACATCCACATACAAGATCTTTAACATTTGAAACTGCTTTGAATAGCTTTACAAGTTTCTGTTTTTGAGTGAACAACTTTTTTGGCTTGTTGTTCTATTTTCAAACACATGTAATGTTGGCCACAAAGAACAAATTGCAGCCTGCCTCTGGATATCCCAGCTGTATAGAAGTTTGCGGACCATCAGATCTCTACAACTGTATTTCAGGGTCATCTTCCTCTTTTTACCTGCTGTCGGTAGATAGAAAAACACAGTGATTAACTACCATAGAGACTTAATTAACAAATCAAACATCTGGCTATTCAGACTAGGCCTACTGCATAGGCTTAGTTGCCTCTTGTAAGGCTAGCCATTTGATGTATCAAACAGTGTGTCCTGATGTTTCCTTGCTATATTTTTCCCCATCTGTCCTGACTTGTCTCAGCACTTTTCTCTGAGCTTCTTTCACTTAGGCTAGTTACTTTCTCTTTTAATGTTGCCCATTTACAAGTATATAACCTATCTTTTGGTTCACCTTTGTTGCATTGTGGGCCAATGGAAAAAGATGATATGAAGGTCCTGATACCTGTTTCGCCAACATAACATAACATAACATAACATAACATAACATAACATAACATAACATAACATAACTTTAGAAGGCACTCAGAGGGCACGAACCTCTGCCAATGCAGTTCTCCAACTTGCTGTTACACCCAAATTAAAATGATTTGTCGACCCAGGAAACATACCCTTAGGATTTGGAATCAAGTCTCTATTTCTGTTATTTTCATAGTTATGGCTAAAAAACAATAATCGTCTAATGATGGAAATCCCAGATCCGGATCACCACCAAAATCTCATCAATTGAGGCCTATCTGTCTGCCCCCAAATTTATGGAAATCTGTTCAAAGGTTTTTGAGATATCCTGCTGACAGACAAGATAAGATAAGATAAGATAAGATGAGATAAGATAAGATGAGATAAGATACGATAAGATAAGATAAGATAAGATAAGATAAGATAAGATAAGATAAGATAAGATGAGATAAGATAAGATGAGATAAGATACGATAAGATAAGATAAGATAAGATAAGATAAGATAAGATAAGATAAATGCCATTTGCTAGATGCTTTTGTCCATGGTGCTTTGCAGAACCATGAATGCAAACATTTTTACCATGGAGTGACTGTGCCATGCTCTACCCATTCAGCTAATATCCTACAGACCACACTTTTGGCTTACTCTTCCCTATCCTCAGGCTGCACCAGCTGCCGTCTACCTCCGACCGCATTCCACGTAACCGACACGTTGTCCTCTACCTGCCTCATCCCTCCTTCTCCCTGTTTTTAAGTCTTCTATCCCCCTTTTTTGGCCACAACTTTCCAAAAGGTGAACCGAAGTGATTTTCAACAGCACAGTGCATGACTAATGGTGGAAACATGTTAAAATCATCGCAGAGATGTCCTTGGGAAGACAAATGAATTTTCAGCAGAATAATTAACTTAATTAACAAATTTGCATGCATATTCATCAGGGCCATTGAAGTCTTTCCAGCTCAGCTTGATGAACGTTGCTGTGTAATAACCAGCTCATTTACATTCTGCCATCCACCGCCGTTTGTGTGGATTACTGAGAAAAGGCAAAGTGTGTGTGTGTGTCTGTGTGTGTATGTATGTGTGTGTGTGTGATGCTAAGGGTACATATGTGCGCACACTTTCTCCTTTCCCGTAACATGTCACAGCGAAAGCTTGATGAATTGATTTGACATGCTGGTATGCTGGCTATACACCCTAAGATTGGCCCCAGCTGCATACACACACACAAAGATACACACACGTATGCACACACACACACACACACACACACACACACACAAACACACCTCCTGTGAATGTGACTGTTAGGGGCCTGACTCAGTGTGTGTGTGTGTGTATGTGTGTGCGTGCGTACTCTACGCCCATATCTCCTTGCATCCTCCTCCCCCCTCTCACCTCCTCTCACCCCCCCTTCTCTCTGGTGGGCAGTTCTTGGCACTGATCCTGAGTCGTAAACCCTCCTGGGTTGCCAGACTGTGCGTTGTTAAAAACGTGAGGCCCTCCGTACCCCCTCCCCGTCTCTGCAGGGCAATCTTTAAAGGCAGCAAGGTGTGACGGCACAGACTGGCAGCTTGGCAGCCATGCCCGAGGATACCAACGCTCCGTCAGCCGTGAACGGGCACCATCACATGGGCTCGCCTAACTAATACGCTCACCGTACATGTGCCATTCTCATGCCTCATCTGTGCCAGCCAAAGACAAAGGAATTCATTAAGAAATTTCACATGGCGTCGTTTTGCGATTTTGCCGGGATATAGTTAATTGGGAATTTCATACAAGCTAAGGTAACTGAGGGAGAGATTATCCAGATGACTTCAGAAAAGTTGATTAGACTCACTTGGCTGTGTGTGCCCTCGATCTGGTTGGGCAGCGAACAATAGGAAAACTTATTTTACGGAAGCTTGTGCAGGATGTTCCTCTGTGCTCTAACAATATGTTTCTCATTCTTATCAGGAATTTTTCCTCTCATTTAAGTGGCCTCGGATGCTGTTAGAAACAAACACATCCCAGTAGGCTACTTACCAGCCTGTCAGAAAACTGCTGCACCAGTAACATTCCCAACCAACACAACAAGGAAAATGGGCAAATGCATTTGCACCTTTATCATATGCAATATGGTACACTGTCCTGAGATTCTGCGAGAGCAATTATCACATTGATTCAAGATTTAATAAAAACACAGGCACTTGAAAAAACATCACCTGACACAAAACTTGTGATATTGAGCATACTTTCTTCCCTTTGCCTCTGTGATACTTTCTCCTACGCTTTTTATGCAGACATATGTGTGACACTTGAAGCTGCTATCATAGCTGGAAGTGTGAAAGAGAATTGTTGCAGTAATGTGCCGCTCTTGGGTGTTGTGACAGGAAAATGCTTTTGGAAGATGGAGTTGGCATTTCAAGTCTTCTCTGACAACTATACTGTTTACCTTCTATACTGAGGATGATGTAGCCTACTTTGCAAATTAAATAAAATGCATTGATAATGCTCGACAGATAGCATGTTTTGAATATAAGTTGTGTATGATGAAACAGAATTTACACAATGTGACACACAGTTAGTAACATGTTAAACTCCTTGGGTAGAAATCTTATTTATTGCGTTGTCTGACCCTCTTTGTTTTGAAGCTGCCACTGAAGCAAGACGAATACAAAACACAAATGTTGTGGACCATTAAACTGACCTTCAAACAGAGCCCCGTGAAAATCAAACGGCTGTCACCGCATTGCTGCGAGAAATTACAGAACTGCTGCCTGTTTTCCTCCAGTGAAAATATGAAAAATATAGATGAGATGCGCTGTGCTCCTTTTCGTGATCACCTTTGAAGTAACACCAACTCCTGTGTGACTCACAGCTCAAGCGAATACATCTATGAAAGCTGTAAGGGTTCCAGCGAATGAAAGTTGATCATAGAATATGAAAGGAGGGTTTGTATGGATACAGACACCAGACTCTCCCCTGTGGACTTGCTTTGTTGGCCTGCTGGTGTGACTGTTGCTTTTCTGTAATGGTTGCAGCTCATTACTGTTAAAACCAGTCCTCTGACCCTTGGCTAAGCCACTGACACACACACACAAACACACACACACAGGCCTGTTTTAACACAGAGACATGGATGCAGATAAAAAGACATGAAGGGATGAGGATAACGCCTATCAGGTAACCTTTATCACCACAAGCACAGGATCAACTTCCACTGCCAGTTCTGCACACATAACAGCCAAGTGTGTTTTCCACATTAGCCGCAGAACATGTTCAAGTCTATCAGAAAAAGAAAATCTCATAACTTCTTTGTATCGCTTCTCTTGCGGCGGGGGGCTGCGTTTGACGACGCTACCGTTTGATGCTGCAATTGATGGGAAAGTTCTGAAGAAAGTCCCAAAGCCTCAGAGGAATTTGATTACCTCCATCCATTATCTGCACAGTGAGCGATCGCGAGGCTCACCATCTGTCATCCGTTTCATTTGCATCGTCAACACCTGCCCTGCCTGTTTATGCCTTCACATTTTTTATAAGCTGCCTTTCATGGCAGGGAAAAATGTTGACTTTTCATTCTAAATACATTAATTCCACAAGTTCAAAGAACATATTGAACGTGAACAACTTGGTTTATGTCTAATAGAATTTGGAAACTCTCCTTTTTATTGATGCAGATAAAAAAAAAAAAAAAACGCATCCAAGGTGCTTTCACAGCTTAGTGATTATCAAAGTATTTTGATACGGATAAATTGAGGCTAGATAGATAGATAGATAGATAGATAGATGGATAGATAGATAGATAGATAGATACATACATACATACATACATACATACATACACGATTCAATCCACCCCCAAATCACACACACACATGCTACATCCTCCTGTTTGTTACCAAAGCACAGTGCTGCACACACCCCCTCTCCTCCCCCTCCCTCCCCCTCTCTCTCCCTCCCTCCATCCTCCCCCATCCATCCATCCCGTCTCCCATATCCCCAGGTGGTGCCGACGGCTGCGGGGCCCATTAGCGACAGAATTCCTGCCTCCAGCAGGCCATGCGTGTCCCGAGTGACACATTTTTGGACCGGCACCAAGAATCTAGCCCTCCGCAGACAGCTCACTTCCCTCTGCAATCACCACAGTGTGTGTGTGTGTGTGTGTGTGTGTGTGTGTGTGTGTATGTGTGAGAGAGAGTGAGAGTGAGAGTGAGAAAGAGAGAGCGAGAGGGAGGCCCTGAGAACACAGCATGGGTCCCACAGGAAATGGTTGAAAGGCAGTATGGGACAGATTGGTGATGGCGCAGAATGGAGTAGAATACTAAAAGGAGAAGCAAAGATATTCTATAGGAGCGAGCTAATACATTGATTACATGACTCTCCTGTCCAGTTGGGACATTTGGTACAATGGCAGCCTCCACAGAAATCCCCCATTGTGCATCTATCCATCAATAAGGCAGCAACCACCAGTATATTTCTCAAATGCTGTAAACTCAATAGATGTATTCTAATACATGAAAATCGAATTGGATTTTGCTGATGTACATTGTTAGTGTGGTTTGTCAGCAATAGTTGGTGCACCAAATTTTAATTTTACGAACAATTCCTCTTTGGGAAAAAGCAATAGCATAATAGTAGATATTGTTTGCATGTATTACATGCTGTAAAATGTGGGACTATTATGACGGCTACATATGAATCTGCGTATCTATGCAGGTGATATTTGATGCTTGATCAAGATTCTTATTATTATCATAATGGGGAATGATTATGAAACAATACCATGGACTTAAGAAAGAGAAGTATGTCCCTTTTAGTGTAGATATTATGAATGGATTCTTTCTCCATACTAATAGATAGTTAATTATGTACCTAATGACTCCTCACAAAGCACTATATAATTAGTCTAGATGAGCCGAGAAAGTTCCTACTTGTTCTTACATGTTTAATGTCGGCTATTTCTCATTTCCAAATGGGGCTCTGGGTGATGGTGGTGTAACATTATTCTCTGTGGGGCACAGAAAGGTACTGATACTGTTTCATATGTATGTAGGGTACTTGCACACACACATATATATGCACACCAGTGTCTCCTGTTTAGTGGTGGGCTACTGCAGCAGGATGAACAACCAGAATTAATGAAGAAATATCAAATAAAATCCATTACATTACAATAAAAAAAATATACCCAATTTACCCTGAAAAGAAAGAAAAAACAAGTATGTGGACAATATGTAATGCTAGTGCTTTTATTATATTTGCATAGGCATCTATCTATCTATCTATCTATCTATCTATCTGTCTATCTATCTATCTATCTATCTATCTATCTATCTATCTGTCATATATGCATGTACCCACCCACGCACCACAGTGGAGTCGTGACTACCAGATGCTCGGAGTCATAGTCGAGGGAATCAGGATCTCCTGCACCCAGCAGCACCCGCCTCTCTGTCTGCCCTGAAATAGGGTGTTGCTGGGGTGTCAGAGGATCACACCCCTGTATGCTTCCCACCTGCTCCAAAACCTATATCCCCGCTCATTGTACCCACGCACACGCGCGCACACACACTCTCACACCCAATCAGAATACCCCTAGACAAAGAGCACAAAGCACAAAGGTGATGTAGTGACAGATGCTCCCGTCACATACTTAGCATATCTCCACCGCTGAAATAGTGCAACTGCAGGAGATGGTTTGCATGTTGTAAAACTCTGGCAAGTCTCTCTCTCTCTCTTTCTCTCTCTCACTCCATTTTGATCAGCGCTATACTATTCCTAACTCAATCATTTCCACTCAATATCCCCGATGCATAAGGGCCGCTCTTAAAACACAATCCTTTACCAATATTTATCCAATCTGACCAAATATTATAATTAATGCCTCCCTCTCTCCTCTCTCCTTCAGGCCAACATATCCCTCCCTCTCCTCTCCTCTCCTCTCCTCTCCTCCCTCCCTCTCTAACCTTTCGGTGCCAAGTTCAGAGATAGAGAGAAAGTACTTCCTGTGAGAGGCCGGGCCGGCTGCCAGAGAGACTGATCCACCAATCTGACACGTTAATGAGATCCTGGCCCGTAGTGCTGGGGTGTCAGGCCTCCTCCGCCGCAGCATCAGCCCCGCCGTGACCGTGAATTTTTTCACACACGCACGCGCGTATACGCACACTTGCAGAAACACAAACACGCACCCGCAAATGAATCTGCTCTGATGGAACACACGCACCCCCCACCCCCCCCGACTCTACCACCACACACACACACACACACACACACACACATATTGAGGGGGGTTCAGCTCCTTAAATCTGTCTAATTAAAACACCAAATCCCTCTACTCCCCTCACCCACCAACCCCTCCGCACTCCTCACTTCCCAGCCACCCCACACACACACACACACACACACACACTCGCACCCCCCCCACCCCCCCCCTGCACCCCCACCCCCCATTCCGCAGGAGAAATGATTATTAGGAATTTAATGGGGGAACGTTTCCCATCCCACACCATCTGGGGCTTGGGAATGGCACAAAATTTGGGGATGCTTGCCGACACGGCCAGGCACATTATTTTCATTTTTCTTGACTGGTGCTCAGATTTCAGACATTTTGGAAATGCTCCCGACTACAATAAATTATATAGGGTGTAATATAAATATATAAATCTGTTTGTTTGTTTTTTTCTTTGTTTTTTATGCATTTCTGATCAGTGCAATGACTCATTCAGTTATAGGTAACTGCGCTGAACTTTTCCAATGTGTTCCTCAACTCCTGATGCTGAAGGGAAACTGTAGAGAAGATTATATTCAATTATTTTTGTATAACTTATCCCTACAGAAATGTAATGTTTGTTTTTCACTAATTATCGCACCAAGTCTATGATTGCAAATGCATCCCTCCATACCACCTCCATACCATATATCCTCCCTTTCTTGTCCTTCACCTCCCACACAGAGCCGGGCCATATGCTCTCTTTCTCTCTCCCTCTATCTCTCTCTGTCTGTCTCTCTCTCTCTCTCTCTCCCTCCTTCTCTCTCTCTCTCTCTCTCCTCTAGGCCTAATGAGCTGCATGAATGTAGGGATACGTGTACACGTTTGACCCTGCGCTAAACTGCTGCACGGCGCCCCGTGGACACCCAACAACCCCCCCCCTCCTCTTCCTCCTAACTCCCCTTGAGGGATTTGAGCCCCCTCCTCTCCCCTTCACACACACACACACACACACACACACACACACACACACACACACACACTACTAAGCCTGGCAGAAAAAGCGGTAACAAGACTGACAAGATGAGGATGTTAGTGAATGGGACAAATGAGGGCTGGTGGTGGGGTGTGGGTGGGGGGGTAAACAGGGTGCTTTTAGGGCTCCAAAGGGACCCCCCCCAACCCCCCCCCCACACACACACACACACACACACACACACACACACACACACCACCAGTCCTCATGATGAGACAGAGGAAGACAAGATTAATCTGACAGAAAAGAATGAGTGAGGAGTGAGGGAATGAAGGCAGATGGATAATCCCTCTCTTATTTTTTTATCATCCTACTTCTCTTCTTCTTCTATTAGACATTGCATACAAACATTTTAGCCATTTAGACAATGCTCCTACCCAGACAAACGTATAAGTAAAACAGCAGAGAGAGTTACATTTCTGAATGGCCAGAATTACTGAATCTCCCAGCTATCCCTTTCTCTAGTGCTGGAAAGATATTTCACAAAATCTGGTGACATTTGTTTGCTTATCTAAACCAACATGAGGCGAGTCCGAAAACATTTTTTGCTGTTTTATCAAGAGTTTTTTGCAGTAGCATCCACAGAGAAAAATAAACCCCTCAGCCGTATGAGCAATGGGAGATATTGTATATGCAGCTTGATATTTTGGTTTGTGTAATCACTACTGTATCACCATTTGGAAAGCTGGTGCATTTCTCCAGTTAGGAGCTATCAGTACTTTGGTGTTTTCTGATTGTTCCTTTTCTTTTCAGTGGTTACTGTTTTAGCTCTGCATATTTAAATTAGGACTGAATGGACTTGTTTATAAAGCTTTCATTTCTTATTCATTCCTCATTTGAAATTAAGCAACAAATCTGATAACAATGACGTGACTTTAGATTATGATTTCACTTAAGTTATTTTCTATAGATTGTTTTCTATTCACTGTTTTCTATTTTCAGACTCACATGAGTCTGAATACATCTCAAAATCCTTTGGGATTTTTCTTCTGGTTGGTCGAACTTCTCCGGAACAACTGAATCAATCCTGAAAGTGGAGAACAAAGCGCACACCTCTCCATACAGGCTCAAGTAAACACTTGTTGTTGAATAAGTTATTGTTTCTCTGCCAACTGGCCGCACTGGACTGCAACGACGCCAAAGGAATGGCCTAAGACATGGATGGGATAATAATGGAGATTTGTGTTTTTTAAAGTCCTAAATGTACGTAAATGCATGTGTTTGTTATTGTTAGAGAGATAAATTTAAAACTTTGAACTAATTTATATCCTTGTCAGATCCCTTCTCCATACCATCAGCATGTTGTTGCCTACTCTGACTATATTGCCTAGACCACATAATATTTCTCACATATCTATCATCATCCCCATAGCCTCAGCCAAGTTATTCCAACTTGTTTTGTATAATATTTGATTAATACTAAGATATCAAAAAGTCAGTCCAGGTGTAATACAGGCAGGTACTGCATGCTAGAGTGTTTTTATGCTCTTAAAGTTTTGAAGATGACAGTCTAATAATCTAATAACCTTTTTCACTTTTATGGAAAGTAGCAGAAGCGGCATGAACTGTCACAAATCATGACAAGCCAAACATTATCCTTTTCATTATCTCAAGCATAATGTTTAACATTATACATATGAATGTTGACTAGTCCTTTGCTGCTACTGCTATCCCATCATTTCAAAGTGAATTCATAAAATTGGGATATAATTTAATTGTGACCTGTGCCAAAAAAAAAAGATCAAATGATGTAAAGAGACCAACAAAGCTGCACAGGGCATCTTCACAGTGAAGTGAGTGTGTGTGTGTGTGTGTGTGTGTGTGTGTGTGTGTGTGTGTGTGTGTGTGTGTGTGTGTGTGTGTGTGTGTAGGTGTGTGTGTGTGTGTGTGTGTGCGTGTGTGGTAATACTGGTGGAGTTCGGGGTCTCCCAGAACATCTGATGCTGGCCCTTGTGCTGCTCAGCAACACACTTGGTCTTCCTTGGTCTCTAATTGCATGTAAGTCTTCTATTTAATGATCAACTTTCCCAATCTTCAAAGAGTCAGAGACTGAATCAAAAATATTATAAACTTACGTACGTTTTCAATAGTTCTTAGTGATTCAGCGTCAGTCAGTAAGGTTCAAGGGCATCAAGAACAAACAGGCATAAATAAGTTTTAACATTTTAAAGTGAAACACTAAATAAATAATTGTGTTTTACAAACATGGAAAAATACATGGAAACGTGTATTACACGCAGTGATGTAGCAGTGGGTAAACTGACTTCTAGTCGGTGATCATCATAGGGCAACAATACAACACGAATCAATTAATCCATTACTTTTTTCTTTAAATGACCCTTCATTTAACTTTCATCAGCTTGATGCTGCATATGATTTATATGAATTTATGTCATAGATATTTCTGTCCACCTTAAGGAAGCGGGTAAACTCTATTCCGCCAATAAAAATCTTGCAGTTTAGGTGCATTTATCCTCCATTAGATTTCCTAAAAATGCTATTCTTGATATTTTGAATCGAAGGGAGAAAGAAATCACTGTCACCTTGATGAAAGAAATATAGGTTAGCCTATACGCCCGAAAAAAGAAGCTGCCTTTTGCGGTTTTTATTTTTTTAAGAATGTAACACACAGCATCTTTCGACCAAACGGTGTTTTGTTTTGTTTTTTTTTTTTCCAAAATAACCAAGAAGAAAAAAAAGGTTATTCTCCAAGGATTAGGCTACCAGTTCCACTTTCCTCCTCAGACTGGGAAGAGTGGGACCGACAGTCTGTCTTCTCTGGCTGACATCCAACTCCTCATGGGCATTTTTGTCACCAATCAGCCATCTGATCAACTTAAATTAAATGAATTTATACCGACAGACCTCTTTCATATAAAGAATTTCTAAAGTTTGCATAGTATTAAACGCCAGTGGCTACTATGTTGATGAAGTACAAATCCTCCAAAACAGGTGAATCTAAAATGTTGGCATCGTTGTGGAAAATCATCAGAATTAATCATGAAAGGATTTTGCCGATGTGAACCTAAATATCTTCTTTTGAATTTATTGGTTGGGTTTCTATTTTACAGGTTATAATAATGTCTAATTACTTTAGCATGCGCTCAGGCTATATCCAAATGTTTTGTCGCTTTAAGATTGTGTTATTATTATACCTTGTATTGTTAGTTAAAATATTGTTTCCTGATGCCTCATCACAAGCTTCAGAAGTTATGTTGGATTATTACGGGATACAAATTTTGAAAACTAAAAAAACATTAGGCTACGCCCGGAGCGTTTTATTTTGATTTATTTTGCCAACAATTAAAATGTTCTTTAATTGCTGTCTCCTGTCATCATTTTCACAGAATGCTGAGAAGCTATATGTAGCTTCTCATAGCCTCTTTTATTGCGTCAAACACATCACACAACATTGATAGAACACATTACTTCACGAATATTTCGATCCATAACGAGTTTTCTGGAAACTGTGTGTGTGTGTGTGTGTGTGTGTGTGTGTGTGTGTGTGTGTGTGTGTGTGTGCGTGCGTACTGCAAAAAGGAAGAAAGAGATTTCAATAATCGTTCATAATTCAGCTCAAGTTACAAAATCAACAGAGTTTATGAGTACAGTCACCAGTAATGTGCAGAAATACATTAAGTGCATCACAGTTTCCCTCGGAGGAGTTTTCCTCTTCAGGAACAATGAAGTGTTGCTGTAAAAAGTTCATGGACACATCAGACGATCCAAAACTTTCATATCGTTGCATAATTGGTGTTCGTCAGCTCCTAATATTTAAGGCATTTTGTTCGGATTCATATTATTTTAAAATAGGCTGTTCTCCTCAGACAAAATTATTTTCCTTCCAACACTTGATGTCAAGTCAATATACCTAATACTGTGGTGAAATATACAACAATGCAACATAAACAAAGTTCAAATGCATGGAATTTTACATAAAAGGTGACACTGTTGAATTTACATTATCTGATTATTTTTTTTTGTAATATATTATCCACATCCAAATTTACGGACTTATAATAAATAAGCTTAAATAAATACAATAATAATTTACATTCACCTCGTTACCACACTATTTACTTCAAATACAAATGCATTTTGTTCTTAAGCTGACTTTTTTTTTTCCACAACAGTCCACAACTTCCTGTATTTATAGGACCAAATCGATGACATCATCATCAGGTCTCTAAACACATGCATGCCTCCAAAATGGCTAGAGGAAGAGCAATCTTATTTATGAATTCGTGTAACAGTTATCATTTTAATTAGAATTATGTTATGAGACTGACGGGTAAACGCCCTGTGAGGGGGAAATAGATATATATTATTTTCTAAGCAAAGATTGCATTGGGCTGCTTTGCATAGCTCAATTTACCTTTATTGCTAACAGATTGAAAGTCTTAACTCCAATCATGTCTGAACAAATGCAAATCAATGAAGTTCCCTGATAAAGTGAAGCGTCTTTAGATTCTTCATCTCCAATAATTCGGTTGGCTGATTTTATTTAGCTTGCCATGAAAATACTCATCTTTAACGATTATTATGAAGCCTAATTAAACGATCACGAAATCAAATAAACTGTCAACTGTATCAGTCTTATCCAGCTCACATCATGACCGATTTCTGCAGTATTTGACGTTAACAAACAAATTTAAATACCCCAAAAAAAGAAATGAGATAAATAAACCAAGTGCTAAATAAATTGCTCAAGAGCTGCAGCTCAAACGAAATACATTCTGTAGTTGGTGTGGTTTTCATGCACTGCAAAAAATATCAGTCTTATTCTTAATCTATCATTGTGTCTTAAAATCGCAATTTTCTTAAAACAAGTGAGAAGATCTGCCATCGGGTTGAGATTATTTCACTTGTTTCCAATGCAACTTGTTTCAAGAATTCTCTTTACTCGACTGTCTTTTTCATGACACTAGTGATCTGCCTTATTCTGTTTAGTTTCAAGATTTTGACACAAAACTCCTGAAGCAGCTGAAACTGCACTGGGAACAAGTGGAATCATCTCACCCTATTGGCAGGATTTTTCTCTTGTTTCGAAGAAAAATAAGACTGAATATGGAACTAATGACTTGCTAAGATGGACATTTTTGCAGTGCATCAACGTGTCGTGGAGTCCATTTCCTTCCATTCTCGACATCTGTGGGGGAAATTGCATCATTTTTTAAACTTGAACTTCGTCCAGTTAATTGATTAATTGTGGAAAGAGCCATTAATTTCCCCCTGTGCTTGGAAGGACTGGCTGCGGAGGTGCAGGTCGTAGGGGAAACGGGCCTCTGGGGAGACTCGGTACATGGAGTTGTGCGCAAGAGCCGTGCGTCCTGGCGCACTGCAGTAGCGCATGCCATAGTGGCCGCTCTTGCCATAGTCGGACGGATCGTCGTGTTTTAGGGAGAAAATCCCGTTAAAGTTCATCGGGGGGCTTAGCTGGCCGTCGAAATGCGGACTCCCGCTCTCGGGGGACGCGTTCTCGTAGTACGGTTCATACGCGCCGCCATAGCTATAGTGTCGGAACGGCTTGGCGCTGCTGTCCAAGGTGCTGCTGCTGTGGCCCGGGGGCGTGTTCATATCGGAGCCGGGATAGGAGTACATGGCGTCGTATGGCGACCTGCCAGAGAACATGACCTCCCCATTGTGGTCTGTGAGGAAATTTCTCGCGTTGAGCTGCAAACAACCGGCCACCAAGTTGGTCGTGGGCTGAGATAATCCTTTGCACAAGGTCTGCACGAAGGCGAGGAGGTCCGGTCTCTTCCCTGCGCTCAGCGTCTCTGACAGGGCCCAGATGTAATTTTTAGCCAGTCTGAGAGTCTCGATCTTGGACAGTTTCTGAGTTTTGGAGTAGCATGGCACAACCTTGCGCAGGCTCTCCAGCGCTGCGTTCAAGCCGTGCATCCGGCTGCGTTCTCGGGCGTTGGCTTCCTGGCGCCGCACTTTGACCCTCTCCGTCTTCCCCTTGGATTTCTTTTTCCGGGGCCCTCGCTTTTTGGGAAGCCCGTTCTCATCCTGGTCGTCCTCTCTCTCATCCTCCTCCCTGTCGGAGTTGTCGTCGTCACCCTCCCTCATGTCTGAGTTGGACATCTCCTCTAGGTTGTGTCGGCTGTGGTCCTGCTCCAGGTTGTCAGGTAAGCTTTCGCGGGGGTAATTCGCACCAAACCGTGGCTCACACATCATATGTGGTTCTTCAAATGGCAATGTCAGCATATTTCCTATAGCCTAAAAGCAAAACAAAGACATAAACAATGAGAGCAGAGTAGACTACCGATCTTTTGAAGGTTGTCAGTTAATTACCTTGTGAATGGGTCCTCCCAAGAGGAAAGCAAACGCTGAGAAGAACTAATTGGCAAGCAAGGCCAATGTCACAGCCTGCTACCTTTTCAAAGACACTCAACTTCATTGTCTTTGGATTTGGTGTAAAAAGGAAAAAAAAAAAACTGACAAAACTTCAAACGGGAAACGAATAGTCTATTGAGCCTATTAACACATGGCATTTGGTAGATGTTTTTATCCAAAGCGCCGCACAGTAGCATGCTGCATATATTTTTAATTGAACCCCTAACCCTGGCAGCGCATGCACTACAGCATATTAAGAGTCAGCCAATGCATAAGCCATATAATACTAACGATGATAGTAATGATACTCACCTCTGGTCAGCGTGCAGCATGCATGTTCCCAAATATCTCCTCTGAATCTGCGCCACACTCTCCTCTCTTGCAAACCAGTTTAGAGAAATAACCAAACCCCGCGCAAGGTGTCTTCCTCTGTTTCGCTCTATCCCGCTCTTCCTCTTTCTCTTTCCCTTCTCTCTCTCTTTCCCTTCCCTCTCTCTTTGAGGAATGACACTCATGCCAACAGCGGGTACCCATGCCATCTGCCGCTGACGTCTTGTGGCAGCCTAGACCACGTGTTTGGTGTCCCCAGGGACCTCCATTCCGTACCGATCATCTGGCAGCTCCGGTAATGGGCACCGGGAGGCCCACGTTTACCGTCAAAAACACAGACCGGAGAAGGATAACAACTAATATCTGCCTCTCCCCGTGTAAGAAAGATGAATTAATGTCTTTTGTCTGGAGAAAGAAGGATGTACAGTAGACTTTGCAGGCGTTCTCAACAGGTGAGAAAGGTAGGGTGGTGTGTGTGTGTGTGTGTGTGTGTGTGTGTGTGTGTGTGTGTGTGTGTGTGTGTGTGTGCGTGTAGGTGTGTGTGTGTGTGTGTGTGTGTGTGTGCTCGCGCATAAATAGATAGATAGATAGATAGATAGATAGATAGATAGACAGGACTTATCCGTGACACATTTTCAGAGTTTAGAAAATGTCTGAAATTGTTATGCATATTATGATTACATTTTATTGATGTTTATCCTTGCTGCTTGTCAATATACTCGTAGCATAATAAGTCACCTCTAATAATAATAATAATAATACTTAAAACTCACCTCTTTAAATGAAACACTGAAAACCACAACATAAGAAAAAAGTCATGTTTGGACAAAGAGGTTTTAAATTCTAAAGAGATATGTTTGGGTTTCTATAAAATAGGTTAAGACATTCCAGAGCGCAGCTTAGATGTAGGAGGATGTTTTGAGCGTACCAGAGGGGCATGCATAGTGTTGGTAGCGTTGGTACCTCTAGACCGTAGACATTAAGCACACCCCATGGAAAAGGCCCAATGGCACGCTGCCAAATCCACACTGGGGCACAGCTGGCATTGGATATGGGTATATGCACTCCTCAGTTATGTGGAACACACACACCAACACACACACAAACGTATGCCTGTGAATGACCTTGTTGCAAGGAGAATCAATTAAAGCGACTTATCAATCTCTCTCTATTGGACATTACAAGACATCGATCAGCAATATGGGCCCCGCAGCTTGTGCTCCACTGCTTTGATTGCAATAGCAGTTGATTGCACCTTGCTATAAGTTCAGAGGATGAAAGACCGCACAAAGGTAACGCTGCAGGCTCCACAATGACAATGACAGCATGCACAATGGTGGATGTGCATACATTTAACCTAATGTGCGTGTGACAGCAGGAGTGGTGATGAGCGGCAGTACACCAAACATGTCACACATGTGCACACACAAATACAAGCATGCAAGTGTGCGTGAGCATGCGGACGAACACATGCAAACACACACATATAGACCAATACACACACACACACACACACACACACACACACACACACACACACACACCCAGGACACATGCACCCACACATAAAAAATCAATCCCTTCATCACTGCCTTCCCCCCAAAATGCCTCAGCTGGTGTGCTGAGCGTTCTGGTCCAGCACACACACACACACACACACACACTCACACACACACACACACACACACACACACACACACACACTAGCATCTGATGAGTCAAACTCCCCATCTCAGACTAATCAGTTGACTGCACTAATTGCAAATGCAAATATGCAAATTTATATTAATTAATTACTCCACTAATTAGTTCTCTTGTCTTTTCAGGTAATAAATCATGGTGTGGTTGAGAGAGAAAGAGAGAGAGCAAGAGAGAGATATGGCAGTGATCTTTTGTCTGCTAGAAATTCTTGTTATAGGTCTGAAACTGCGCATGTGACTTTTTGGGACAGCTTTCTCTATAACAACCTCCAATTACACACCTAAACTTTTTTACACAACAGTTCTAACCTAATTAATTATTTCAATTGATATTTTATGGGTCGTACTTCAAGAATAGAAGCGTTCTAATTTGAGAGGTATTACAAATAGCAGAGGTTGGTAAATCAGGGTGTCTGATTTTATTCGACTCTCGCTGACAGTTCTTGCCTGTCAGCTCTTTTAATTATCACATTATCAGCTTTTATAGGCACGGTGCGAGGTGTAGAGCTGCAAATGAAGGCGCCACCAATCGCACGCTGAGTTGCAAGTGTTTCTCAATTGATGTCAGCAGTTAAGGAGAGTCTGTCTCTGGATGATGAGAGCAAGGTGAAACGATTGAGGAGCCTGTGGAAAGGACCTGGGGTAAAGTAATTTAACACCACAGACTTGATCATTTGAGTTGTGTCTTTGTGTGCTCTCGGTGTGTGAGACTTGGCTTTATGTCCACACGCTCCCATTTGCTGGATACTTTGCGCTAACTGTAACTTCTCTTCTCTGTATGCTGCTTACCCTGATTTTATCTGAAAGCTGCATTATGTTACTGTATTCAACAGTCACTGCAGTAGCTGGAGAAACAAAGACAACGACTGTAAAGTAGTATGATTTTACAGACACCTCCTGGTTATTTAAGCTCCCATCTCCTCATCTCCTCTTCCTGAAACCCTTCTGAGGAATAGACTGGTTGTATACTAAGAGATGCCATAGCTCCATATCCTGTATGTGTACCATTCCAAAATGAATTATTCACCATTTTATAAAAAAGCACACCTACTCTTACAAAATGATTATTGGCACAAAACAGTTCATGCTACTTTTTAAATAGTAGGTGTCTTGAAGCTGCACTAGGCAACTTCACAGGTGACTCCAAATGCCAGCAGAATTTAACTGTTTGATAAATGTGAACAACAACAGTCTTATAAAATTCTGTGAAATGAGCACAATCTCTGAAATGCAGATTATTGTGGACATGAATCATGTGAAGATCACGTTCCTCCACTGTAAATTGGATTATGCGGCCATAGCATGAAGTGGACACACTATTTTCACGTGTTCGTCACGTGAAAAGATTAGCTAAGGGTTAAGTTTAGGCAAGTGAAACAACTTTGGCTAAGGTTAAGGTTAGGGTTAGGGTTAGGATAAGGTTTTGGTCATGGTTAAGTAAGAAAAACTTGCAGAAAATGAAAACTGCACTCACAGTAGAAAACTTATGGGCATGAGTCGGGAATCGAACCTGGGTTCTCAGAGTTGAAGGTAAATGCCAAACAACAGCTGTTTCTGGTCAACGTAATTCTTATCATGCACAGAGCAAATATTTAATTTTAACACATCATGCTCATTTCATGAAATTTGGGGAGAACAGGTTGATTGAACTTCAACACACAGAAATCATATAACGTGGCATCAGTAATCTGCACACAGCATGCCCATGTTTACCGAACCGGCCGGTCTGTGATTGCTTTATACTAAAGGATGCCAAAGGAACGACACCAGAATTTCATTTGGGCAAATACAGCGAATCTACAGAGTTTCAGTTGAGGGGGATGGGACGCTCTTCTCTGTTGCAGTCCCACTTTGTGATTAGGCTGATAAAATGGATAGAAGTTTTACATAAAACTCTTGCTTAGTATGGCTAGGCAAGATTTATATATACCTTATAGTTAAGTCCTTGGTTGAGAAAATAAGAACACGTTAACATACGGGATTGTCTGTATTTGAGAGATATTGAATGATCAACTTCAGTTAATGATTTTGTGTTCATAAAATAGATGTATAGCATTTATGAACTCTTCACATACTCTTAGTGTTGAGTGATTGCAATGGGAAATGGCCTCAATGGGTAGAGCATGGCACTCATACTACCAGGTTTAGATGATTTCCACTGGAACCACTCATGCTAAATATCTATCCACTCATGGTACTGTAGGGCACTTTGCATAAAAGCATCCACCAAATCACATTTATGTTAAGCCTATATGCCTTTTTCTCCAAAAGCACTGCAGCTCTAATCATCTTTGTTCTACTGTAAGTGAAGGAGGTGGCAGTAGCCTGAAGGTTAGAGACGAGTGTAATCGTACTGTCGCCAGTTTGAATCCCTGGACTGCCTGGGAAATGATGTGTGGGGTGAGTAAATGAGGAACGCTCTCTCTTCTACTATCATCTAAGTGCCCTTGAACAAGGCACCAAACCGCCAGTGCTCCACTGGGGCTGCTCATTGGTCAACAGTACCAGACTGTGGTACTTGCCAGCTCTCAGGTGTGAGTTAATGTGGGTAACCATCCCTCCTCCGACTCCTCCAGGCTTCAGGCTGTTGCTATAAATAACAATTGGTTTTTAGTCATCTTGTTTGGTCAAAGCATAACTTCAGCCATGAACTCTATTTTCCCATCATTTGCTATTATACTGATTGATTCTGACCAAAATCTCATCAATAGCTTCACTATAGAGCTACTTACATCTTGCTTCCCTGGGTGTGTGTTTCTCCAATACAGTCCTATAGGGCCAATGGACACTCTGAAAATCATCCCCAAAAGGACCAAAAGCAGATCTTTTTCAGCATATTGATGCTCACTCTGGAATGAGACGTATATATTTAATTTCCAGTTTATTCATGACTTTGCAACTGTCACTATTTATTCTGCACTACTTTACACAGCAGTGTAAAGACTGGCCAGCAAAAAGTAAGCAAGGAATTGCCAAACAAATAGCAAAGGTAGCATCAAAACTGTATAAGAAAGGCATGACTTTCGATTTTGATTTACATCGTTTTTTTACTGACATGTCTCACTATAGAGTAAGCAATCAATGTGTTGAAAAAGACAGACAGACAGACAGACAGACAGACAGACAGACAGAGTGTCCATTGGCCCTATTGGACTATTGGAGAGCTGTTCACCCAGGCAAGCAAGAATTATGAAGCTCTATAGTGAAGCAACCATTGAGATTTTGGTCAGAATCGATTGGTATGATGGAGAAAGATGAAGGGGAAAAAAAGGGTCCAGGTTGAAAATGGCTGGAGTTATGCTTTAAATAAGATTTCAATAGGAAGTCAACAGGAAAAGGATCTCATTCTAAGTTACATTTAGCAAGCAAGTTTCAGCTTAGTGTGGCTTGGTTTCAGCAGTGAGAACACCCCCCCACCCACCCACCCAAGACGAGCAGCACCGTAGATGTGCAGAGGAGGGCTGAGGATTGTGGGACTGATTACCAGAGGCCAGGTCCTGGACTGGTGTCCTCCAGCTGTGCTGTTCTACCCAATTAGAAACTCCATATGCTGCCCCACTCAGCTGCCGAGAGGCCCCACCTCCCACCCACACAGGTGGGCACATTGTGTGTGTGTGTGTGTGTGTGTGTGTGTCCATTTCTTGCTGTAGATGTTGCTGTTGTCAATCAACATTCTTGCACAAACACTCCAGTGTGAAGTAAAAACAAGCTTTCCTCCATGTCCATGTTGGGTCCGAGTCCAAGATTCAACAGCTTACAGCAGGTTCTTTCAGGCAAAATAATCACTTTAAAGATCTAATTAAATTTTGTCTGGTGGTCCACTGCTGGAATAATTTCTTAATCCAAACTCACTTCTTGGCATTTACACACTAATAGAGCAGCACCTACCGCGGCTCCTTTGATAAGAAACTTGCAGGTATTCAGGTGGGCGGCAGCGATGTGCTAATAGTATTAAAATATGGGGATATGAATAATGGATATGTTTTTGAAAATGTATAATGTAAACATGTTAGTCCCGTTTCCAGCGAGAGAGATGGGAGGGAGACGTGAAATGTTGCTGGAGGCACCCTTTCCTTTTCAAAGGATGATCTGTTCACACACATTCAAAATGGCTGTGACAATCTGTTGTGGTAAAAGACGACACGTCCATAGTGAAACAGTGGTGGGATAAATAAAAAGGTGTCAGATATCATATTTAAGTAAGGGAAGTCACAGCTTTTGTTCTGTATATAAGTACTGTATATAATGTATGATAAACAGTATGGATTATACTGTAAAACAGAGATGAAATGGCATCTCCAAACAAAACAAAAACACACATCATACATATTATCATACATATTATCCTGTGAATGACTGAAACCTCCTGGGGAACTGACTCATGTTGTTGGACATTTTCTTGATTAACTCAGTTTATGTTAAGGTAATCGCAAACACAAGAGTGATATTATATTTCTTCACGATGGCTCCGTAAGAGTGCATGACACTGAATCAAATGTATTGTCATGGATTATGCTGTGCTGTTGCGGATCTTGCTACCCACTTGTCTCTCTTTGATGTATCTCTCACGACAAACAAAAACACTTGAGGAGGGTGGGTGGCACTCTTTCCTCAAGTATTTCATGAACAGAAAGTACAGGAAAAAAGTTTCCCTCAGTATTTCACCGTGTGTTTCACGTTTTGCTTTTGCAAATTCCTCTATTATGCATTTCTTTATTTGTTGAAGTGGATTCAGATGGGTTTTGAAGCAACAATGAAAATCGCTAGCCATACTCGCTAGCATATGTTAGCCAAATATTTTTTTAAAATTCAGTAATGTGTTAAAATATGTAATAACTTCATCATCATTTCTACTTAAATGATTTCACCCATTTAGTTGCAAATGGAATCCAAAAATCTCATTCAGTTTTGCCATAGGCAAACAAAAAATGGATTCGGATCAAATGACACTTGAGAGGATAATTCACAACAAAGTTAACATATGAAATACTTCATAACAAAGTTTGATGCATTAAGTGCTTATGGCATGTCGCAGTTAGCATAGCTTTAGCTTGTGATGACGCTAGCACCAAAGGAAGCTAGATGGTGTTGATTTGCATGTGCCAATACTAGCATCCCAAACACTTCTTTACAAAACAACCTACCTTAGTATAGAACAGTGTTTCTCAACACAGTCCTCAAGTGCCCCCTCTCCAGAGTAGAGTGTGGCTCTACTCTTGCACACCTGATTCAATTAAGGGCCACACATTCTCATGACACCTTAATTGAATCAGGTGTGCAAGAGTAGATTTGGAGTTAAAAGTTGCAGGATACTACTATCAACTAAACTATCAACCACTGACTACAGCATACTGTAGGTGGATAACTGTGTAACTTGTTGCTGAGATTGCCACTTTAATGTCACAATGAAAAGGTATTTTGAGAGCATCTTGCTTCTGTAATTTGATGTATTTCCTGTTAGAATAGGATGTCAGGACAGGACAAAACGCAGGTAGGGATCATTCAAAAGGGAAAATTAATGGAATGTCTGTTGGGGAGAGAAAGGCAGGAAGGGATGGAAGGGTGAGATTGTTGAAAATGTTTTTATGTATGCCTACTGGTAGAGCACGAGGTAACCACTAAAAATACACCATTTTACAGTAAGTCAAAGTAATGTGATTTTGATATAAAAATACAACAAAATATTTTTTGGGTTGGCATTTATTGTTAAATAGTTGTAGGCTATATCAAAACATGGAAAATTAGCTAACAAGGTGAAAAAGTCATTTTTCTTTTAATTGTGACATTAGCAGCAGAGCTTTGTCTCAGGGCATCAGAGAGCTCAATGCCCTCTGCAACTGGCTTCATCTGCTGTGTGTCAAAATGCTCGAGCCATGATGGGGGTTTGCCCTGCCCCCTGCGCCCACCTGAGGGCTTACAGTTGGCAGCCAAGACACCTCACCTGACAGGCTTCCAGAAAGGAACTGTTTGGCAGCCAGCAGAAAATAGCTTCTTCCTATTTTGGGGTCAGCCCCCAGTCAAGATGAGGGAAGCTTGGCTCTTTAAGAGTTGGGCCAATTCCCAGACTCACTAGCAGCTCGTGCCACAGGGCCTTTGATTCTGGGCTCTCGATCAGTCACTCTAAATAGAGCTCTGTGCTCTTTCCAACTGATAGACAAGGTTTCATTCTTTTCATACAGCTTGCTATGTAATGTCTTTACATATTGCATGATACGGTCATGTGTTGTTAAGTGGGGAGAGCGTGGTGTCAGTACCGGTAAGGTTAGGGAACAGATTCCCACATGGCTAGTCATACTGAAACTGTACTCTTGGTGTGACAGCATCAGATTTTGTTATTATTTTTATGCATATTTGCTTATTTGAGTCGCTTAAATGTGTGAATTTCTGTACAAGGAGTTTTGTGTGTGTGTGGATCATGTGTGGTGTGCGTGGCTGTATGCCTGTGTCTATGCCTGCGTTTGCTTGTGTGTGTGTCTCTGGGTCTGTGTGTGCATGTAGACATGTAATGTGCACTTGTGCACATGCATCAGTGTGTGTGTGTGTGTGTGTGTCTGTGCCCACAGGTGCGGCGGTTTTCCTTTTGATGAAGGAAAAGCAAACTGATTAGCAGGCCCGGGTAACATCAGAGGAGCAGTTCCAGTGAGTGGCCGTGTGATTTAATCACACAGAGCCCGGCTCAGGGAGACAGGTAATGAAGGGACAGGTTGGCGGACGCCTTCACACCCCCCTCCTTCTCCTCCTCCCTTTCCTCACCCTCCTCTTCCACCTCCCTTTCCTCACCCTCCTCCTCCTCCTCCCTTCCCTCACCCTCCTCCTCTTCCTCCTCCTCCTCTCCACCTAGTACTACTGGAGCTCTGCCCAGGACCAGGACAGGAGGTGAGGTGGTGGGGCGCACATACATACCAACACACACACATGCATAGACGAACTGTATGCATCCTCACATGCACGTGAACACTGGATGACTTACAGAGGCACACAAACACATGCACATGAACACGCACTTACACACACACACAAAAGAGAAAGATTGTATGCATTTGTAGATTAGCTCTTGTGTGCCAAATTGATGGAACGACCACCGCAGGACACACAGTCATGTCTATGCAACCAACCTTGACTGGAATTAATACCAGGAAAAAACTCATTTGCGTGTTTTGCTTCCAAGCAGATTGACTATTTAATATAGAGTAATGACTAAAAAAAGCTCAACAGTGAACCAAAACAAAAACACAAATCTTTCCACCCTCACCAAATTCCTCAATCAAACCAAAAATAAACATCAAAAGCTCTTTAAAATACTGTTTATGGTGTTTGGTTACAGGCGGTCCCCATTCTCATGCCTGGCAATGGTCTTTTATGGCGAGGGACCTAATACAAGATTTCTGTTCTAGTGCAAACACAGTGGCCATGGGCACCAAGGAACAGCTGCCGCATAATTGAATTAACATTCGCCTTCTGCTTCGGCACTCAACGCTGTGTTGAGAACCCATACGCATCCCTCCATGAGCTTCATCAAACCTGCCCATGAATATGCATGCTGCTTGTGATAAATATGTGTTCTGTGTCTAATGTTCGCGGATTTGCCTATATGGCGGATAGAGAGCTATACAATGACTATCTTGGGAGATTGTCATGGTATACATCAAGTCCGTTGATGTGTCATGCAGGTTTAGTGCCATAGGCCCTCTGAAGCGCAAGGCAGTAGTGTTGGTGGAGCTATTATTCCAAGTCTAACAGAGACATCTAGTGGCTCTTTGGTAACAGCTGTGTAAAGTGTTCATACTGCAGGTCATACACAGTGCACACACTTTGAGTTTCACTGGCTTGTGCTGCTTCTAACAAGGAATACAGACATCTCAACTTTCTTCAAGAAGATAAATAGCCCATATGCATGTAACTCTGGAAACACAATTTTGCCTATCAAAAATCTATGATCTACATTACAGCCCCAATCCATCATTGCAGTATAATGCCATCTGTCTACCTACTACTGGCTTTGTTTATGTGATGCACGATGCATGGAGTGATGGTGTTTTCTTACTCTGAAACCTGTAGTCTGAACTTTTGATGTAAGGAATGACAACATACACCTTAATGAAGTGTATTATGTAGGTTATTTGATGCAAAAAGTTTATTTTCTCTTGTATTGCGTGTTACCACTGCAGTAAATTTATTTAATTACATATGTTCATTAAGAAACTTCCACAAAGTTCATTTTTCATCTGCATGTTAATCTCTAACATACAGTATGTGAATAGAATATGCCCTGTATGCCCTATATACTATATTTAGTGTGAGAAATAAATTGCGGATTGTGTCTTTAATATGCCATATAATTAACAGTGATGTTGGAGAAATGAAGACAGGCAGACATGATCTGAGCCCTTTGAGTCCAGATTTATTGATACGGCTGTGCAGTCACATAGCGTGGTGGCACACACGGCCGCCCGGCCGGCATGGGAGGGAACACACACATGCATGCACATACATGCATACGCACGCACGCAGACACGTGCACACACACATATGTAAGTATATGCATGTGCACGTGCACGCACACAAACACACACACACTCTGTCTTAGTCATTCTTTCTATTCAGGGATGTAGTGGAAGGTAAACCCCCTTAACTCAGTTTGGCCACCTTTTTATTTGTGAAATCTTTTACCCACCTTGTAGGCTGACATACAGTAAATCTTTATGATGTGAAATTCATAGTAGGCTATACATGATAATGATAGTATACATTATCATAGTAAGTGGTATCAAACGATAAGTTATAGGAGAGTTGAGTCTTTTAAGTGGAAAAAAAATGCTTTTCTGAAAATATAATTGTTTTTTGTTTATGTTGGTGGTTGTTTGCCTTATGATGGTCATTGAATGAAGGTCAAAGTTTACCCGCCTTTTTATTATCCACTGCATCACTGTTTCTATCTCTATCGCTCTCTTTTTTTCTCTTTCACACACACACGCACACACACACACACGCACACACACACACTCATTGAAAGAGCAGGTCACAGTGAGAGGAGTTCAGAAATGCACATAAGTATTTTTCGGCAGTTTCACACACACGCATAACATCCATCTAACCTCAGTCACTAGAACAGCATGATATCAACCATATAGAGTGGTTCCGACTAAACAAGGAAACAAAGCATTAAACAAACAACAAATAACCTGTTCCGTAATAACCATTACAAAACACCATGTTTAGAAGTCTGCACGTCATAAATACAGCTACAGTATGTTTCTGATTAAGACTGGTAGAAATTCCTGTTAAATATTCATACAGTAGGCTATCACAGTAGCAAGTGAAAGATAGAGCAAAGTCTCAGACTACAAGACCACTGTACATATATTGGTCCCTTGGTACAGAAAATGCGTCTTATTTCACCAAGCATCTATCAGGCTAGTTTGTGGATGCGAGGAGTTTTGAACTTTTTTTTTTTTAACATGAAAAGTCTGTTTGTAAATCTAATTTTCAAGATTCTTTCCCTTTACGTTCACAGAGTTTTGCAGCCAGTTGAATTTGTTTGACTTCAAAGTTGTTTGAATAAAACATACAATACAGTTAGACATGTGGGAAGAACTTAAACAAGAGGGGAGAGGCCAAATGAAAAGAATCATCCAGTCAAAAAAGGAGCAAACGGAAAATTTAAACATACACTACATTGCACAAACAGAAAAAAACAGCATGAAAATAAATGGATCGTGTGAATGAAAACATGAGTGCAGAATATACTGTTATAAACAGTATTACTCTGCGAGATCTAAATCCTGACTCTACTAACCAGACTGTAGTTTCCAGATGCCAGTGTCTAAAATGAAGTGTAAGTAGACTCTTCACTCTAGAGTCTTTAGTGGATGATATTGTGGGAAGATAACCTTTTTGACTGTAACCAGATTAGCACAGATTTATATGACATCACAAGATTTATTTCCCTACCGCTGGAAGATGTAAAATGATAAATACATATATAGGCACACATTCAGCCCGTTGGTTTGATAACCACTGACTGTATTTGTTAGATAGAAAGTAGCATGGCTACACTGTGTGATAAACTACTATTTCTCTGTATGATAATAATATTCATTTTATAATATCAAAATGGGGAGCGTGTATTAAAACAAGGAGGCTAAATAAGATTCATAAGGTTTCATAATTCTTACAGTTTTTATATAAATTCTTATTTGTTAAATTATTTACCCCCTCTGAACCCCATATATACTATACATATTAGTATATGTACTAGTATACATATATATACTTTAAGATAACCACAGCATTTGCCAAGAACCTGATCTTGGCACAATCAAGGGATTTGCACACCAAAAGAATTTTGAACTTAGGGAAAGACAATATCTTCTGTCAAAAAAATAACAAAAGTGCACAATTTTAGGGAAAACATATCCATCGTTATGCAAATACTGCCAAAATGCTTCTCTCTTCCAATTACACATATACAGTAAAAGCTGAACCAGCATTGCAGAGGTTCAATATGTTACATATGCACAGTAAGTAATATTTGCATCTTCTATACACAACATACAAGTGTCGTACAAGCTTTAGAAACCTGGCAAACAACCATAAAGCAGCTACAGTTTGGACTCATAGCCTTGGATGCACGGCCATCACAGAAGCATGATGGATTCAACTGGCTAGTAGCTGAACAAGCACACTGTAAACACATGTGGATTAAACATTACACCAACAACCTAGAAGATGAAGCCGTTGCAGCTGTAGGATAATGCAAAAAAAAAAAAAAAAAAAAGTTCCTCTAATTCAGCCACAATATTGACTTTTTGCTACAGCTTAAATACACGTAAGAAGGCATCGAGAATAGAAGTCTCTTGTCAAAGGAATGCTAAACAGAGACTTCAACTTTTTTGATGAAAAGCAGAGGCTAGGAGTGACATATGAGGATATTTGACACATCCAGTGCATTATTCATGTAGAACATTGCATCACACATAAAAGCTTTACAAAAAATCAAAAGTAAATGAAAAGAGTGTATATATTACAAAAACTTGAATGCATTTATATAAATGATATGTTTGAAATGCAAAAGTCTCATTCTAATTTTTGGACATTTGACTACAATATCTTATATTACATCCAACAATATACGTCGGTGGATTGTGGACTCGCAGCATTTCTACCCCCTCAGATCCATATAGATATACAAGCTCTCAATGTAAAGAAGACAAAGACACAAAACAATATCAGCCCGCAAGGAACACAAAAAGCGAAAAAAAAGAAATTAATGTACAATGTCTGAGCAATTGCAGTAAGAAAGTAAACTTGGTAAGAAGGGGACAATAAAACCAAAAATTGTGGTAGAAAGAGGTTTCTGTAGTGGCCTAAGCAGAGATAAGGGAGACTCCCAGCTTCGTCCAGGAAGGATACAGAGGATACAGCAGGGAAGTCCGACCCTAACCAGCTAATCCTTTACAGTGATATTTCACAGGCGCTCCTGAAGAACAAGGAAGAAATTGAGGAGCATTACCTGTGAGTGACTATCCTTACTTTGAATCTCAAGTTGCACATCAGCTACTTTTTCAGTTTTCTAGGTAGCATGGGTTTGTTTTAGGAGCATATGCTACTCGCTACTAAAAAGGTAGTGCTGTAGAACTCTGAATTTAACCACAGTGGACCTGAGGTTACCCCATGTACTGTACACACACTCATATACAATGGTAGCTGTTGTAGAAGTCCCTCTTCATGTGTTTATCCTTAATCTATTCTGCATTAGCAGAAAATGCATGCTTCTTATTTCCTAAGGACCAAATTACTTAGTTGTTGCACAAAACCTGATGTCTCTAAATCAGCTATTTACCAGATCAGTCTTTGCAACGTCCAGCATCTGGATAGGGAGAAAAACTTTATATTTCTAGACTAATTTCTCTTGTGGATAGATAAAATTGAAGCGGTAGTTCAGCAAGCATGCAGTAAAAAGTGGGACTTCTACAGTGGCTAAATGTCTTGGTGGCTGAGATAAACATGCAGCTCAGAATGGAGTAAAACATAACCAGTGAAAAAGTGAAAAACATCATTTTCAGTATCAGAGTCTTTAAATGGCTTCTCCTTCTCCTCACTATCTTCACCATCGTCGTCTTCACTTAATTAATAAGTAGGAAGGGAAACATAATGCACATGGGTAGACAATCTGGCCAAAAGCTCCACATACAAGACCCCAAGAGCATAAACATGGGAGCTGGGAGAGCGGAAGTATAAACAGCCGATCAGAGAGAGAAATAGCAAGTGATGGTGTCAGTGTTCTCGGTGTCCTGTAGAGGGCGACATAGTCCTGGTAATGGCCTTCCCTCTGGTGTGAGTCTGAGTCTTCCCATAGGGGGGAAAAAGCAGGTTTAGGTTGACAATGGTGCAGCAATGATGCAACAGTTAGGCCATCACACGCCCCAACTCCCTCAGTCCATCTCAACCTCTGCTGTGGGGGGAATGAGAAAAGTTTTAATCAGATTATATCCCAATAGTCAAGGTGTGTGGATGTAAACAGCTCAATGGGCTGATATGGAAAAATTTCTCTAGAGTATCAGCTCAACTGACAGGTATTATGCTTTGTTCTTGTTCTTCTTGATTTCATTTCTGAAACAAGTTCTGCCGATCCTAGTAAAAGGAATTCTGGTCCCAGTGTGTTTCCCGTGATCGATAAACCTCCATGTTGTTGTCATGGAAACTTGTTACTTTTGTCTTCACCTTATTTAAAATATCGACCAGGGTTTCTATCAGTAATGTTTTCTTGGCAGGTTGAAAAGGGCCTCTGGACCAACATTTACACCATGCAACAGCTATAAATCTCCACTGAAACAAAAAAAAACTAATTATTTCTTCTAGGCAGGGTGGTGTTTCCTTGGATACACTCACTCTACATATCCAATGGTAGGGGAAAGACTGATTTAAACTTTATTTCTTGAGGTAATAAAACAGGTACACTGATTTAACTGCATATGAATGATGGAGGGCTGCAGGAGAAAACTCACCATCAACTGCTTTGTTCTTGTTCTCTTCGCTTTCAGGAGATTCAGCCCCTTCAGACAATTCCCCTGAAGAGTCGGAGGTAGTCGTGTTATTTGTCATACTGATGTAGGTATAGTTAGTGGTAGCAAACTTGCACACTATCAATTGTTGTATCAATGCTTATGTGAGATACTAATCCATCAAGCGCTTGACTGAATCGTTTGGTGCAATACACATTGCACTTTTGGTACTATCTCATGAGAAACATCCTTGTTTTCTGTTACCCTCCACTTACTTGTATTGTTGGAGACCTATACACCTAAAAAGAGTTTGGACATGGATAATTCTGTCCATAGTGAATGTTAAGCCCAGAGTGCCCTCTCTCTCTCTTCAATTCCTGTGCTGTTTTTGTGGTAACCTGAAGCTTGCGGGATTTTGTAGATGTCCTACATTTTACCTATATTTTCTAAATTTTGAAATGGTCCTCTTAGTGGATAAGAAAGAAACAAGCTTTTTATTGTGATTAGCCCCGACTGATTTGCGCGTTTGCACATCAAAGAATAAAACCTGCTTACTTAGCACCTTATTTTAATCCCTTTCATAGGAACAACTTTCAGGCAGAAAATCTCTCTTCTTCAGCTGAGAGGCTTGAAATGAGGTGGGATGTAACCACAGAGAACATTGGAAATTAGTGAGAAGTGCTGTCTAAGGTGGGACTTCTGATGTAAACACAAAAGTGTAAGTAAAGATCATGGTGAGTTTAATGGTGAAATAGGCCGAGCTAGGCATGTTAGAATCTGGAGAAGTTTATTTTCTGATGCTCTGATGATACAGCTACATTATACTGCTACAGTGTTTTGCCTATTTCCTTGTTCCAAGGTTTACATTTTAGCCTAATGTCATAGACACGCCTACTGGTGCCCCATTTGTCCAATCAGGGCTTTTTGAATGCATGCATTGATTCATAAACATTCAAATATACAATATTTGGATTGAAACTACTTTTCATTCACAAAACAATGTGTTTTTTTAATGCTCTACTAGCAACATACACACATCTTCTCCATGGATTATGTTACTACACTTAGTGTGCCATCTCAGAAATTCAGTTTGGTATTGTTTGAAGTTGAATGAAAGTGAATGGTGTCCAGAGGTAAGGAAATAAGTCACATGATACCTGTTTCTCTGATGATTGCATGTAAAAAAAAAATAATTAGAAAGGAGAAAGGGCATGCTGGAAAATGGGCTTAACATTCACTGCGGCTGGAATTATCATTTAGGTGTCGAGAGTTACATTCTGCTCACACCGATGTAACCCAAGGTTGGAGAAATTGTCAGTTGCCTTCTGTCATGACTTTAAAAATAGGTCACGCTGTGGGATTACATAGTTAGTGAAAGGGATGTACCGTTCTGTAGTGGCTGATTCTTGTATGTGGCACTCCCAGGCTGCGCTCCCTGCTCTGTTCCCCCTGCGTTACCATCTGGTGGTCTGCTGACCTCCCCTGACTCTGGCTCCTCACCCTCCACTTTGTCCTCCTTTGGTTCAGGCTGTTCTGTTTCTGTTTGGACCTCCTGGGGCTCCATAGCTTCTTCCTGCTGGGCCTGCTCCTCTGCCTCCTTTTTAGCTCTCTCCTCTGCCTCTGAGGTGACATACACAACAGCATGGAGGTAGGTTAGTGTGCATGTGTGTGTGTGTGTGTGTGTTTGTGGCTCATACATTGATACCTTTAAAGTACGATTATTTTCTTCAAACAAAAGCAGAAAAAAATCAATCACTACCTCTGCTTGTTGAGTCTATAGATCCATTTCCTTTGTCTTATGCAGCAGATTTTCCAGTGTTAAAGGATAAGGCTGGTGTTTTTTAATGCATTGCTTACCGTCAACAAATCCTATGAAAATAACAAAATCAACAATGCGTTTGATCTACTCCCATTACTTTCTGACTTCCCACATATCGTTTTTAGCCGTCAACCTGGAAGTCATTGGCTCCAATTGTAAGCTAAAAACCTTTAAATACAGCTCACAAAGACATAGTTTCAATTTTACCATGAAAAGTCAAGCTGTTGTAGTTATTACCAAATCAAATTCTTCATTACGCCGGGGACTATTTTCGGTGCTACGGAACTACTTTTCTAAGATCGCAAACGTGTTTACAGCCGGCTTATTAAGTTGTTTGAGGAAAAAGTCGGCTGGCCCGGTGCATCGCGATGATGAAATATGTTGCCCAGAGCAACGGCATGGCTCTGTGACGTGTTTTTAATCGTTTTTTTAATACAATGGAGTTCTATAGCTGCTGGGACATGGCTTCATTGGGCACCGGCTACATGGACGAGACTTGCTGGCAAAACAAAATCATTGCTGATTTTGTTATTTTCATAGGATTTGTTGACAGTAAGCAATGCATTAAAAAACACCAGCCTTATCCTTTAATAAGTGATGATTTTTTAGCGACAATTATTTTGAGTTGACATGTGCTAATTGGAAAGATGTTTGTTCGCTCATAGAGCTGATAAGACTCTGGGTCGGGTGTTCAAAACCGTCTAAATGTGTTAAATTAACTCTGATGGGTGTGGACTTGTATAAACACTGACCGTTGATTCTTACACTCTCAGAGTT
Source organism: Centroberyx gerrardi (assembly GCF_048128805.1). Lineage (NCBI taxonomy): Eukaryota > Metazoa > Chordata > Actinopteri > Beryciformes > Berycidae > Centroberyx > Centroberyx gerrardi. The sequence goes on from NC_136009.1 coordinate 20,428,495, forward strand.
AGATTAACACTGATGATTTTGCTGGGTATAAATCCCACACTGACACAGATCAAACAGCCAAAATCCCCTAGTTAAGAGCATTGCAGCTTAAGCCAATTCTCTCTGTTCTGGTAGACCTCATGTTCTGATGTGGCAGATCTTTCCTCTGGTCTCAACATCACCACCAGTTTACCGAAGACAGCTAAAATTGTTGTTTGGGTGTACTGTACCTTTAGCGGCCTGTGACTTCCACCTCTCCCTGTTCTGATAAACCTCTTCGTTCCACAGCGCCTTGAAGTTCTTCAGGTCCACCGCCAGTAAAGAGCAGTGGCCCGACGAGCTGCTGTCTGACCCTATGCTCTTCACAGTCCCTCGCTTAGCGTCCTCCGAGCTAATACTGTTCAGACTGGAGGGAGAGGGAAGAAAGGAGTACAGGGTTTAGAACAAGAGCTTTCTGAGTCAGCGGCATGTTAAAAAACAAAAGTTGTGGGGAAGAAAGACGTGAGATGAAAGTGAGACGGAGGGATAAGCCGAGGCAGACAGAGAGAGATTGAAAGCAGCTATAAATGCTGTAAAGAAGCAGTCGAAATAAACCCATAAACATCCAGGTGTACGAAGACAAGGAGAATGCACAAGCGGCAACACTATCTGAGATTTCCACTCGGTTAGCTTCGACTGGAGGCTTGCTGAGTAATGTTAATGACTCTTGTCGAGAAGAATGGGGAGGCTGATATTGATGTGCAGGTGCAGCGGGAGATGCAGAGCCTAAGTAGTACTTCATTTTCTAATATGCACACTTTGGACACACAAAGTTTAAACAAATAGCAGATTCAAAGTTTAATAATTCTCTTTCACTGGATAGTTTAACTTTAAACATTACCCAGAGAGAGTAATGTTTAACATTAAACATTACTAATGCAGGAGCAAGTGGAATGTGCCTTCTTGTTTGGGTGGTTTCAAAGCCTTACATCACGACTCGCAGCAAAAACCTCATTTTGTACGTGGCTGCAGGAAAAGTGTTGAGCCAATCAGTTAAACCAGTGTTGTGAGGACTATTACATATGCCAATCCAGCACTGAGGCCCATTCAGGGATCATCACGGCAAGATGGAGGTGCAAACTTGACTAGCATCTCTAAAATGTCAATTTCAAGGTGTGTGGCTCTGCCTGATGAAGGTTGGAGACACTTACGTGCGCAGAAATGGATTAATCATGGAGGACTCATCTGTTGCTCTCACTGTTTCCATTAAAAAGGCTGTTATTGCAGTAGAGCTACTGAGGTTCAGCCAGAAAGGGCCTTGTGTGATGGTTTGAGAAGGCAACGAGAAAACAGTACATGTTTAACCCTTATTGAACCAGGCTAGCTGGTTTGCACACAGTCACCCAGTCCTGCCTCCATATAACTCCATTGGAACAGTTAGGGATTCAGTGCCTTGGTCAAGGGCACTTTGGCAGTAGTTGCTGAAAGAGGGGAAAGCGTCTTTTTCTTCACCTACCCACATTTTCCCAGAATATCTATAGGAATTCAAACTTTCCAGTCACAATCAACATAAATAGGAAGTAGCTCACCTTGAGCGTCGAAACCCGGCAAAACCTGAGTGGGAGGCCTCGTCGATGAGGGGCGTGACGATACGTTCTGTCATGTCTGTCAGTACAGTGAAGGTGGGCACCACAATGAAGTCTATGAACCCTGGTGATAAAGACATTAGCATATTCAGAACATATACACACTGTCAGTATCTACAGTTTCGATAGATATATTCAAGGTGTGGATTAACAGAGATTGGAAAGTAGTACGAGTGCACAACAATGGCTATAATGATGCAATTTGTGAGACAAATGCAAAGTCACATCCATGGCGAGATCAATATTTGAGTTAATTAAAAAAAACAAAAAACAGATAGGATTCAGCCTGTGAAAGTGTTTTCACTTTGTCAACCAAGGACTTAAGTTACCTACTGTCCTTAAAATTACCATCATTTGTTTTGCTTTTGTGCTATAAATCATTTTGCTAGAGTAGGTGTCACTTTCCTGAAAGAGTAGATATTTCATTTTGGAGAAAAACTCTTTATTTGTATACCCATACAGCCACCACACGCAGTATGTGAGGGTGGAGTAGCCACTCACCGATCTGGGACTGTGCCACCATAGTGGACTTGCGGTCGCAGAGTGGTGAGAACGGCAGCCCAAGCTCCGCCTCTTTGTCGCCCTGGAAACACAGTTGGCGTCCTCAGTCAAAAACATTCTCAGTCTTTGGATACTAGAAAAAGCGCATTGCTTCCTAGAGTATGAAAGCATGTCAGGAGCATCATGTAATCCCGTCCACACACACACACACCACTCCACACCACACACTCACACAAGTGAGATACAGACACATACAGTACACATACACACACATACCACCACCATACACAGTCTGTCAGCGTATGACAGCACTCTAGATGTACCGCATCCTGCTTCCCTCTCTGAGCTGTCATTGTTGTCTCAGTCATCCCAACATTTCCGTCCCTTTGGCCCGTCTCTCCTGTTGAAAGCCGTTACAGCCCCCCACCTCTATCAACAGGCTCTGGACCAGCCTCCCTCCCTCCCCAAGCACATTTCGGCCGCAAATGTGTTTCATTTTCTCCGCTGATTTGTCACAAACAGATGAGATGGGGAATCGAGAGACAATGTTCTTCGAGGTAGCTATTTATCGCCAATTCATCTCCCAAGAGATGAAGGCCTTGCGAAAGCAACCGCGGTAACAATAACACTGCTAATGGGAACAATGAGGATTAATAACGGGAGAGATGAAAGCGACGTGGCACCACTTAAACGGGTGTCCTTCTTGTTGACATTTACAATTATTTGATTTATTATTTATAGTCAAATGCTTTGTTTTATCAAGGAGGTAATGCTCTGCAATGTTCTTTTAATCTCCCATGGCACATGCTGTGGCACCATTTTGAAGAATGACAAAGGAGCAGAGTGTCTGCCAGTGAGCATATTGAGAGAATTATACTCATGATTGAATGACCATGTATCCCACTCACTAATATAAAGTGCTTTGAGGGGTCCAGTTGTGATGAAGCACCATATAACAGCAATCATTCATTAATATCATCATCATTTTGTTCTTATTGTTACACTGCAACTGTATGAAAGTCTAAGGAACATTGGGCTATGTGGGAAGAACATCCAGAGAAGGCATAAACAACTAATACAGGTGAGGGCCTTGATGATGTCATTTTTTGTGACTAGGGTTTCTCACCAACACTTTGGTAACTTTTGGTCTGTGGTTAAGGAGGCAATTTTATTCTCAGCATGTGAACAAATGGATTTTGTTGCCACCCAGCTGGCATCAATACATCCTAAGCAGCACCAAAAGTGTTTACTATTTTGTATACTATTATTACTAAGTATACTATTTTGAGTCAAGATAAATCAACACAACTTCAAATGCAATATTTCATCTGCTGGCAATCTGTATTTCGCCTTGATCCTCCCAGACTCCACAGTAGACTTGATTGTAGACTCAACTGTCTTCAAATCAAGCACACCCATATTTCAACTATTGGACATATTCCACTCTTGCCTATCACCTTGCCTGCATGCAACAGTATCCTCCCAGGGATGGACCCCCCGATGTGGACACAGACGTCTAAGTCTAAATTTACCCAAAGAATACGTGCAAATCCTACCGATCCACCCATATTCCCTCCTTCACAATATCCACTGGGAACTCCCAGGTGGGCCCACCTGCCTGAATTGATAGAAGCACATTCAAAGTATGTCAGTTTGAAACATGCTTCCCGTGTTCTCCCACATCCAGCCCCAATAACTATATCCTCGAGGGGTTTCCAGGTGGGCCCAGCTGTCTGAATCACATCTTAAAGGCCCAATCCAAATGTAATAAAGAAAAAAAAATGCATAGAAAGAAATCCAAGTCATGAGGTTGAGGTATTGATGGACAGAGCAGTTAATACACTGAATGATGAAATGTCAAAACTGAACTTGAGTCACACTCGGCTTGGTTCTGTTTTCACAGTTTGTAATGTCTGGAGTAAAATGGCACTGCGTCTTGAGTGACATTTTTATGAAAAAATGGTTATTATTGATCGCCAACTCCTCAGGAACGTACAGTATCTGTATATAGACACATAGCTTATATCACAATCAACATGCGACCAGCCTCCACTCACCTGTCTGAAGAACTCCTCTAGTAAGGAGGTGGTCCAGCGGTGGTGCAGGTCCCAGCTTTTGGCCGGGTGGCTGATGTCTGCTGTGTGCAGCAGCAGGGACAGGGCCTTGGGCTTGTCAATGCTATAAGAGAGAAGAGAAACATATATGATCAATGGGTAGAATGTGGTAGTAACATGAACATAAACACACTACAGGTACGTATACATTCAGAGCAGGAAGAATTGTTCCAGCATGGCAGCACTGGTACATCTGGTAACAGCTGATGTGCAAAGTACAAATAGGTTGATGAATAGCAAAAGGATGCATAGATGTCAGATGTGCAAAATATAACTATCCTGAATAGTTTATGTCAGTCTGTCTTGATGGTGTGTGGTGCTGGAAGAGGGTAGTATGTCAAACTGGTGGTACACAGACACCAACATATGATATGATGATATTTTGCGTCAAGTCAATTTTATTTATAAAGGGCTTTGAGCATAATAGGTTTGTGACAAAGTGCGTGACAGAACAACAAAGTAAATAAGCACAGATGAAAACGCATGTACAGTGTTTTTTGTGGAGTATGCAAAAGTCTGTGTGTACAGTATGTGCATGCTTTTTACACAAATATTTCTCCACAAATACTACACCAAGGTATATACAGTACACATGATGCACATTTGCATGTGCTTGCACCCTAACAGAAACATACACACAAATACACGTAAAAAGAAAACATGTCGTCGTCCCCCACGAATAATGCAGGCAATCCTTTAGCCAATCAGTAACAAGATGCATCATCCCTCCAACTTTCATCAAAATTGGACAGGTGGTGTAGCAGTTCCGGACTTTTTTTTCCAGCGTAAACATTGGAATACAAAGTGAAGATGCATCATCCCATCATCCCAGTTTTGTCAAATCAGATCAGTGGTGTCTGAGATATCACCTGATATCATACCCAAATATGTTTAATGGATGGATGGATGGATGGATGAATGGATGAATGGACAGACACAATGCAATGCATGTGGAAAAAGGGACAGACATGCAGACAGACAGACGGACAGACACACACACACACACACACACACACACACACACACCACACAAGGTTAAATAGAGGTGAGAAAGACTAGCTCAAATTTCCCCCCCATTTCCATTTGTGGCAGATTGGGTCTTGATGTGCACTCTAAGCAGGCCTGGAGCAGACTGACTTGAATTACTTCACATTAGAGTGCATTCAGCTTCACAGTTTTCTGCAGACTCTGCAATCTTTTGTTTATGTGCATGCATGTGTGCGTGTGTGTGTGTGTGTGTGTGTGTGTGCTGAGACATTCAAGTCTTTATGTGCTTGTGTATGTGTATGTGTGTGCACACCCTATAGCTTGATGATTACGTTCTAGTCAGCACTCTAGTAGGTGTGCGATAAGAGTGCATGTAACCTTGCCCGGCCTCCTGCAGTGTTTGTCATTGCAAAACCTTGCCCCGGGTTCTGTACAAAATTCTCTCTGAGGTACATATTCACAGATATGGGCAACATACATTCTCAGGAAGCAGCATATCTCCATATCACTGCTTTCTGAGCAATTTTCTGTCGTGACAAGCGCTGTGCATTATTGCAGCGAAAAGGGAGCATTGAAGGTGAACAAGTTCCTTATGAGGCTACTCTTGTCAGCGTTGCTGCTACATCAGCAGAGACGATTCATCATTTCTGTGTCATATGATAGCTTGATTGATAGCTTACTCACTAAAGGCTAGAAATCCTTAAGCACCTCAATTCACTTATTCCAGCTCAGTGTCTGCATATAGTTCTGGCTGTCAGTCACTTTAGAGGTTGTTGTGCTCATAAAGTGTGGAAAAGGGGTTGAGACACAGAGACGGGTGTTAAATTGGCCAAAGGAAAACAGCAGGCAGCAAACAGAACAGGTCTGTTCAGCAGAGCAGAAAGTGCTGGTCTAACTTTAGCCTGGCAACTTGCAGGTGAACTCAGCAGCAGTCTTGCAGTATACCAACATAAAGCGTCTTACTTGGCTAGTTTGTGCCTGACCCTGCATGATTATTTTTGTACAGTACTTCAGTGTTGGTACTATTTAGCACCTAATTGCTCATTTCATATTCTTTATGCTAAGTAAACAACAACAGAAATTATCCCTCTTGTTTGTTTCGAGCATTCCTCCTGTTATAAAACATTGCCTGTTGGTGCATTCCTATTTGAGTACACCCTACAGCGCAGGGTTAATTGGGTTGTAAACAGTAGGTAGTTAGTAAGCAGGGGCTGATGGCAGGATTAATGGAGGTGTAAACTGCAGGGCTGAGGGCAGCGTGGATGGAGTGTAAACATTGGTGAAGGGGTTGCGACTGACCCCTCAGGCTGTTGTAGGAAGTTCTTCATTGCTTTGACCTGCTGGAAGTGGCAGGACATGTCCGTGGCCAGCACCATCTCCACCACCAGGGCCCGCAGCTCTCTGGACCAAAGCAAAGGAGAGAGAGAAAAAAAAAACGTGTTGTACAACGAACTGCAGAGAAGGTAATGACTTGTCAAACTCCGGTAATAAAAGCCACCTTATTTTGGAATCCACTAAAGTAGATGAAGGCAGTCATAATTCAGATCACTTTCTGAGAGCTATTTTTAATATCTACTTTGACAACCTCTGCCGTGTGCCGTGAGAAATCGGATTGCAGCTGTCTCCTTTAATGTATTACCACATGTATAACAGTTCCACTCAACTAAAAGTTGTTGGACCATGAAGGCAACCCAGGTTTTCTGATCTTGACTCTATTTGCAACTACCGAGCAGAGTGATTAGTTTGGAAAAATAAGAGACAAGTTCAGACTTTGCTTCGAATGGGCGATGTGCTAATTTAGGTCTCTTTGTGTGACTGTTCTCGCCTGCCTTGGTTCCTGTCTTTCTGTCGGTCTGTCTCTATCTGTCTGTCTTTCTCCTCCTCTAGATTTCTCTATCTCCCCTCTCTCTCTTTCCCCTTTGCTCTCAACCAGCTGTTTCATCAGGTCTTCTCTTTATTCTATCTTTTTATATCTCTCACTGTCTGTCTGTCTGTCTCTCTCTCTCACCTCCAGTCATCCTTGGAGAGGTTGTAGAGGATGTTCATCTCGTCATCGTCCTGCAGTAGGCGGTAGGCTGCACTGACGTGGTGACTCTCCAACACCGAGCGGTCATTGTACAGAATAGCTGTGTCTGACCTGTCAATCAGAGCAAAACCAAAGGCAATTGTCTTTTTGTGTAAGATCAAAATCATGAAATATAGGACATGGATCAACAGTGGACCCCTAGATGTTGCTACTAATATTATGAACGAACTTGTTTACTAATGGTATCACAAAACGTATGCAAGTATGTAGAATGTGCATTAGGTCAGGTTAAACTTACAGAAGCACAGCCGTGCCAAAAACCCATGAACTTTTCCTCCCTTTGAGTATAATACCCATCTTCAGAGAATATAATGACTTTTTCTGCTTCAAGGGCATGGAGTTTGGAGTTCATTTGGTCTCCCCCTTGCCCCAATGTTATTACTGCACTGCAGGCTATCTGGATGTGAATGTAAAGCACTCAGCCCCCTTGCTGTAAATGAACACATTGATCGGGGCGAGTCGGTGCCATGCATTTTTGATTTTATGATCCATTACCTTGTCTGAATGTGGAAGTTGTTTGTGGTCCCCGTGTGCTCGTAGTCATGCACCGCCGCCGCAAAGATCATGGCAAAGATCTCCAGCTCAGTCATCCAATGCTGGGGGGGGAAAGGAAGAGGAGAGGAAGAGGAGGAGGAAAGGATGAGGAGAGGGAGGGAAGAGGTTGTAGAGGAGGATATCAAGAGGAGCAGACAGAAGAGACAACGATGTTGAGGAGAAGGGGGGGGGGGAGACAGTGAGATGGAAAACAGGGAGAGACATCAATAGAATAGAAGGAAGAAAGTAATGAATAAGAGAGGAAAGAATGGATGGAAAATAAAAAAAAGAGAAATGGGCAGTCATTGAATGGAAAAAGAAGAATGGAGGGAATGGTACACCGTGTCATAAAACACAGTGGGAAAGAAATGATTGCAGAAGAATGCAGAAAGAAGAATTTGGCATACGGAATATATTACCATCGGGGATGAAAAGAAACAAATGGAGAGGAGGAGATAGAGGATTGGTCAGAAAAGCAGAAAGGAAACTTTGGATGAGACAAGCTACTGAGAATCATATTTCAATCTGTCACTTTAACACTCCTCTTTCCATTTCTCCTCACACACAGTGTTTCTCTCTAGGTTGTCACTGCTGCTTATGCACACAAAAAACAAAGTGATACTCTCTTGAATTTTCATTATAAATGAATGCCCTCATAAGGTGAGCCCACAGCCCATGCTTTCCTATTTTAGGTTCCAGCTTCACTTTCTTAGTCGTGAGTCGTGACTACAGCAAAGCAGAGGATGATGTCAAAGAAGCAGCACACCGCTGATCGACGGATAAACAGCGAGTTTGAAAATCACAGTTTCATCATAAAAACAACCATCAGGGAACCGAGTGAAGCTCAGGATCAAGAAATCAAAGACTAAGAAGTGTGTATATGCGGTATGTACCTGTACTTCTGTGTGAGTGTATGTGTGTGTGTGTGTGTGCGCACTTGTATTTGTGTGTGTTCATGTTTAAAGGTGTGAGCGTATGCAGCATGCACGCACACCTGTGAGTGGGCATTTTCCACTGAGATGCGTATGCATCCGAGTGGGGATTTAGCTGGAAGCCCAGTCAATATCAGTGACTAATCAACAGTGGGGGATGGGAGTCATTAAGAGCAGTGAGCAAGATGGCCAATCCATCCCCCAATGTATTTCCTCGTGGGCCTGCTTTATGAATGACCTGGTGATTGTTGATTTAATGGAGTCTGGAGGGCCTGCAAATGATAGATGCTGTTCTCCTGCTCTCCCAGGAGCCCGTGGTTCTAGCAGTAATGTGGTTTACTGTGCGAGGCACTGCCCAAAGAAACATACCCTGTCGACAGCTGTCGCAGCCACCTTATTAAGGTGATTAAATAAAAACACTGGAAGCGGGGGCGGCTGGCTGGCTGGCTGGCTGGCTGGCTGGCTGGCTGGCTGGCTGGCTGGCTAGCTGGGGGATTTGAACCCAGCTTTAGTGAGACTAGTGTTTTTTTGGAATGAATGCAGCATCCAAAATGCCCTTAAGTCACTCGGGTGGGAAGAAGTGAAATATAGGTCACCAGATGGAAAAAGAACAAAAGCAACATGAAATATGGAGTGTAAAAATTAAGCAGTGTAATATGGAAAACTCCTAGGTATGTTATTGTAAGGGAAAATATTTGACTTCAGAGAGCAAGTATTGAGATGATGACAATGAGCATTACTAAGTGTCACATTTTGACAGATATTCTTAGAAATGTGCGTTGATATTCTCAAATCTGCCTTGAGCAAAACCAGGATTAAAGTGTGATTTTCCTCGGATGTCTGGTTTTTCCGTGAAAGGATCGCTCATGGATTCTCCCGGAAAAAAAAAAGCCATATTTAGAAGCTGCACGTCAGGCAAAGCTGCAATTAGGCTGACATACGACAACTGACAGAGATGTTGTGAATACCATGCGGATAAAATCCCCTCTATTTCACACAGTACGCTTCAATCCAATAAGCTTTCTCCCTTAGAAATGATGATTTTACATTCAACTGGTTTATGTAGGTTTTCAACAGGTACGTGTGCTGTACATGCTTTTTATCTATGCTCTTGACAAAGAAAATCTGTAGAACTTTAAATGAGTACATGTACAGTATGTATTTTGGGTGTACGTGTGCTACTCACCACCATGCCAGTCTTGAGTAGTAAGTAGTGTACAGTCTGTGTGACATCAGCAGCGTGCATCAGGTTGTGGTAGGGGTTTTTATGTTTGCTGTAGCCCACCTCAAGCGCCTCCACAAACGACACCACAGCAGAGATGGGGATCTGAAGGCAGTCAAGACAACAGACGAGTGCAAGTAAAACACTGCTGTGAGTTAGGAACTTCTATAAACGAATTTAAATGATTGTGCATACAAATTCAACTCGTGCACAGTTCCATCAGCATCTGAAATTGATGTCATACAATCATGGATCATGAATGATTTAGGCTTCTCGGCTACTGCAGACGCGATTACATATTCATGTCGGCTTCATTGCCCGCATCATTTACTATATTGTCATTTTCAGATGCTTCCACTCCAAGTGAAGGGTCCTCAGCCATAAGACACTATGGAAATTGAGATCCACCAATATGCACTGAGAAGGAGTGTGTCCAGCCTCCCTCACAGTATGGGCTGAATATCAATGTTGGAACTTGGCAACACAATCTGCCACTGCCACTCAAGAGAGAAAGGATTCAATCAGCTTGGATCAGGCATGATGAAGTGGAATTTGCAACCTTCTTACAACCAGCAGTGAGTATTCTTTGGTTTCTCCTTGTTATAATGACTGAAAGAAAAGGTAAGGTGGTGACCAGCGAGACTCGACTCCCTGGTGACTTTACCTTGAAGCGGCTAATGAGGTCGTATCTTGTGAGCAGCTCGTAGAATATGAATTTGAGAGCGTGGTCCCCGCTGGCCTCATTTAGAGCAAACACGTCAAACGACCACTTGTCCACATTCTGTTTGAGGAAACAGAATTTAAATACTGACATTGTAGTCCTCATGTACAATAAAAAGAAAACGGTTGGCATGTGAATTTAGAAAGACTGATGATGCCGCTACTGTAAATGCATCAGTTTCCTGGAGTGTAAGCAAACGTGATTGTGTGTGTGTCTGTATGTTTGAGTGTTTGTTATTTTATATCTCTGTGTGCCTCTGCGTGCATGTGTGTGTACGTGTATATGTGTGTGCATGCGCATGCTAATACCTTAAGCACAGATATGACAGAAGGGGGGTAGCTGAGTCCCACCATATTGGAGGTACGTCGGTACATCCTGTTTGGATGAGATAAAAACATCAAATGAAGCGCACTGCTGAGCGTAAACACTAGGGGTTAGCATGCAAGCCCAAAAACACACCTCGAATCCAACCTACCAAGACTCTGCATCAACAGCCCAAAAGCAAACCGTCAAATCGCTGAACATAACTCAGTAGCAAACTGTGTTTAAAAGGTTAATTTGGGAAAAGGCAACATATCTGCATGTCTAATGGTGTTTTTTTTTTTCACATGCAAACGGTTTAAGGCTTAGCCGAAACTGGGGGGCAGAATACAGATTAATTTAATCACAAAATGCAAAATAAGCAGTATAACTCCCCAATATATTAGTGGACTCATTCATCCATTTGGAAGGTTGCAAAGTTGGTCTACATTGCTCAATATTTAAAAAAAACAGAAGAATAATCTGGAAAATGCTATCATATCATAAGAAAATGTATGAAAAAGCTTCAATACATTTTACTATTAACTATCATTTGAAAAAATTGACTGTCAAAATGATTGCCAGAATCATTTTTACAGTACATTTTTTCAAATTTGAAATATTTGTGGATATCTCCGAATGAAACTCTTCAAATGGAGGATATATGGGCATCCTGACAGCTCAATCTACTGACTGACAAGATGCGTACATCACTGTGGCGGATTCATATCCCACCCAATACTGTTCCATCGTTCCCTCCCAATTTTCTACCTACTTTCCAATCTTTCTTCATTGTAAATGTCTGCAAAGAGACTGCCCTCCCTAAAAAACAGAGATTAAGAAAGATTATGGTTTATATGTTTGAGGCTTACTGATTTGAACAAATGCATGTTGCATGTTGGTGTGTGATAAACCACAGCCTTGGAGAGAGAGAGCTATTTGTAACTCTCTGAATTATTGTGCTTAGCCAGGCTTGCCAAGGCCCCAGTGATGTATGGTGTGTAACTCAGTATACTAGAGTCAGTTGAGTCACTGCGCACAGCGTACACAGATATTTGTAATGGGAGTCTGAGATTGAATTTTAAAATATGCAAGGCTAAACTAAAGGTGGTGATGGCAGCGCTTCAAGTGGCTCAAGGCCACAGTGGTTTGGGCTGACAGATGATGGGGCTGGCAGCCTCAGCAGGGGAGAGACGCTTAGATAAGGGTGATACTCCATATGAATTATTAAAGGTTGTATGCATTCATAACAAGTCACGGATCAATGACTGCATGTCTGCATGTGCATGTGCATGTGTGTGTGCGTGTGCGTGCGCGTGCGTCTTGTGGTATTTACATTGTTTTGTCCCCAGCTGCGATAATGCGGCACATCGCCACTTTTACCTCTCAACGAATATGCCGGCCTGGACGGCGTGGACGATGCTGCGGAAGCGGGGCTTCTCCTCGGTGCGCCGCAGCATCAGGCCCATCTGCCGGGTGAAGGTGGAGGCCAGCCAGTCCCGCACCTCCGACGGCACCGACTCCGACTGGATGTCGCTAAGCTCATCCTCTGTGTCCACCAAACGCCTGGAGGGAGAGAGAGAGAGAGAGAGAGAGAGAGAGAGAGAGAGAAAGAAAGAAAGATAAAAGGAAAGGAAGAGCAGATAGACAGGCAGAGTAGACTTAAACATTAAACTTAAACATTTAACATTCATCACAGCTCAGCTCTAACAGTGGATCACCATGGGTTCCAATCCAATTGTGTGATGTAATTCTCCACAGCTAGCCTGTTGTGTTGACATGTACGGGGGATCAAGAGCAAAGCCCATTGGTCTCCACCCTCTGAAATGAAAACATGTTCTTACTGCAAATAGAAAGCATCAACATCGTATTGACAATCAGGATGCTACATGGATTCTCTACTGGATGGTTCATCATCCTGGATCCTGGAGTGGTCGTGCCATAGCTGGCTCTAATCTGGTTGGATCTAGATGACGAGAGTGTTACATAATTCCATAAGCCTGGTCATATCTGGGACTACTGGACCTGAAGTCAACTACTGACACAGAGTGACTCTTCACACACACACACACACACACACACACACACACATACCATCTACCCATGCTTGACAAGCATTACACTTGGGATATGCTTTAGCCTATCATTCATCACAAGGGTGTGAGACTGTGACAGAGCAGAAATAAAACATTTTTTGAAATTAAACTGAGAATTGGAGCTCAGGTTAATTTCCATACTAATGAAGTTCATTAATTTTAGATTCCTTCATCAATGCTGCGCTGTTATTCTCAATAAATGAACCGCTGGGCCCTTTTGTGAGAATCAACAGGTGCAAACTGTCGATGTTCTCATGTAGAAAGTAGGAGGTACATGTGGTTTTCTTACCTTGTCTCCTCAATGTAAACGGATTCCAGCACCGACGCTGCATACTCAAGGTTTTTCTTGAGGTCAACGAGGGAGGCCTCTCCTCTCTCTAGCTGCTTCACCAGACACCTTAATCTAGAGATAGAGAAGAGATTCATCAATCATTTAGCAAACTGGATAACTTTTCTGCCCTCTGCAACAAAAGACAAAACTTCAACTGCTGCAACTCTCAGTGGATGTATCTATTTTGGGTTCCTGCTATGAAGCTGCACAAGGCAAGATTTGTATGTAAAAATACACTTGTCTTATCAGTCTAGATCACAAAGTGGGGCTGCAACAGAGAAGAGCGTCCCATTTGAGAAACCCTAGATTCACCCTATTTGCCCGAATGAAATTCTGATGTCGGGTGTGTACACTTCTCCACACTTAGGAAGTGACGAATTGAAACTTAAGAGCGAAATACAAAACTGTCTCCTCAATTGCTGCAAGTGAACACTCTGTCCAGAGAAAGCTGGACTCACCAACATTAGATCTTTTGCCTCTCTTGTCCCTTTTGGTATCGTTTAGTATAAAGCGATCACAGATCACATGTGCGTGCGATGTGCAGTTTACTGATGTCACGTCTCATGATTCCTGGGTATTGAAGTTCAAATGTTTCAAACAGTCACCTCTCGCTGCCATTTGAAGCTGCCAATGTGCAAAGCTGCCAGCTTTAAGTGAAAAAGATGAGTTCTTTGATTCAGTCTTATGACATTCGTTCAAAGTTCATTCAAATTCTAACTTTCAACATCGCTGTACATTTATTGATCCACATACAAACTAGCAGTCGATATTCCTCCTCTCAGTCAATCTCGATAAATTTGATATTTGAGTCATATAACGCAGTGTACTGGCTGGTAAGAAGTCTAATATGATCAAAAGCATCACATCCGCCATCTCTGTGTTGTATTTTTCAATACTAACCCACTTCTGTCTGCAGATCAAAAGCAACGCGGTCAATTCTATTCCAAATATGCTCAAGCCCTAGCAAAAACTCACCAGAAATAGCACTAAGGTAAAGAAAAGCAATCTCAACATCAATTCTGCACACTGCAACCTGCTGCAACGTGCCACCTGCTGCTGTCTTTGAGGTCAAGTGCTCTCTTTCACAGTGAATGCCCACAGAGGCTATGCTTGTTGCTGAATTATTAAGCAGGGAAGGTGGTGGTGGTGGTGTGTGTGTGTGTATATGTGTGTGTTGGGGTGGGGGGGGTTATGGCCCCAACCCGCCTCCCCTCCAACTGAGCTGCCTATAGCCATAGCTTCCTCGTCCATGCGGAAAAAAGGTCTGCTAAGGTGCTCAAATTTAAGACAATGATAGAGGTTTGATATTTTTAGATATACAAGCACAACATGCGACCATTTACTGCTCATTCAACACCTGCTGATATCTCACTTAGGGGACTGCTGGCTATTCTTAGTGTGAATGGGCCCCACTGACATCATAAGGAAGCAAATGGATGGAGGGAAACAACAACATGGTACGCTGCAACTCTAGAATCACTGGACACGTGATTTAGTTGCTGCATGGACTAATGATGGTTATTAAGAACAGCTGTGTGCCAGTGAGCTTCCCTGCTAATATGCATGAATAGACAAATACGCTACCTCCTTCAACAAAAGCTCCTTGTCAGACTATAATTCACCATAGAATGTTGACTTTTGGTTCTGTAATTGGTCATTTGCGTGATATTACATGTTGAATAACAGTGGTGCTTGCTGCGCTCATTTGAAAAACCCATGCTGAACGGCATTAACGAAGGCCCAGAAAGAGATGTTTGTCTCTGCTTTTGGGGTTTTTGTAAAGAGCTTTGTCACAAGCTTTTGTTTGTCTAACAATGGACTAAACTCAATGCCCAGTAAGCCTCATCAAATTTAACTGAGTTGGAAGTGTGTTTACTAAATACAGAGCATCCTGGATGTTTTTTTAGTCAGCATTACTGTTTTTTCAAAGAGTTACGATGAAATAAAAAGTGAGTGTTAAAATCAATGTGTTTACCTTAATTTCCCATCGTTCCTAACATATCACTTTGTGCATTTACAGACATTAGACAAAAGTGAAAATGTGAAACCAAGGACCATGCAGAAATCAACTCGGTCGAGGCTTTGCTCCCTAGAACCACCTGGGCTTGTTTTTCTAACTGAAAAGTATAGGGAGTCGTGAGATGATGAGGCGTGCCAGGAATTTTGGATAAATCAATGTGTCTGCCAACTAAAACAAAATGGGCTCATTTAACCTGCTGTTATCACCGAGGGAAGTGACAACCTGGGTTAATGGCGTAGGCCCAGCACAAAGTAATACCCGGGCACAGAGCCAACTGACAAATTCACTTTAAGTCACACAAAAAGTCATATGTAGAAGAGTCTTTACTATGGCTGCACACTTAGTGGTGAGGGAGTGAACTAATTTTCCTTTATTCCCTTCATTATCAACTTCTCGCTCTTGATTCAAAAATATTTGTTTAAGCCCTCATCAAAAACTATTTCAAAATACTCAATAGAACGTAAAAGGGACTGTATTTTGACAATACTGTGAGCCAAAGAAGTTCCGAATATTTTGGCAATTTGCAACGTGGGTTCAAAAGAATCTCACTGGCCCTCTTCACAATTGTGTGAAACATTCAATTTGATTTCTGTATAGACAGGAATTCCTATTCAAATCAACATTCTTGAACGATCATTTAGTCAATATGCTTAAGATGGCTGCCATTGGATGCTTGATGCTATTGGCATGGAAACCCAGAAAGCAAATGGGTTGCACTGGAAAAAGCATCATTTTGTCTGAACATCCAGTGGCAGATGTGTTGAACATTCAAACTCTCTCAGTCTTACGCAATGTCAAGGCTACACATGAAAAAATGCTCATGATACCAAAAATTTGATTATTTATCATTTCGAGTCAGCTATCAATATTCAGGACATGCTCAGCTCAGTGCTTTCAAACAGAATTGCAAATAAATCTTCAAAAATACAGATTGGTTTTGGATTACCAACAACGATGACAATTATGTAATATCCCCTAACTATCACACAGGAAATGTCATCAGATAGTAATATCCTCACGCTGATTTTTCCCTAATGGCTTCCCAGTGTACAGTAGCAATTTAACTAATTCCACTTGTTTCTCTTTTCACAGTAATGGAAGTGCATTGATATTGGTTGCTGGGTTAAACGGACACAGTGACAGAGGGAGGCAAAGACAAGAGCCTCCAGCTGTCGGCCTCTATATGTGAAGATGAGAGATTTATTTGTTTTGCCTCATAGGGGTGAGCAGAGAGCACAGAGAGGAGATTAGTGTCGGAATTCAGGTTGAGAGTGTTTTCCTCCTCCTATTCTTTGTGCCTCCAGTCTTTTGGCCTTAGCTGACCTGCCTAGAGTGAAGAAGAAGAAAAAAAACAGAAAAGGCTGGTGTGATTCGGTGCCAAACTGCAGCCGCCTGCAGTGTACAGCGGGACTGCGCAGCGCTCAACCTCTAGACAGCTGTCGTGACAGCCAGAAGTGCACATGAAAAAAAGTGAAATTAAACAGTACAGAGAGTAACATAGCAACAGCTTCTTTTCAACTCCCCAAACTCATTTTTTCCTCTCTGTCTCAACCATTTGCTTCGTCTTTCAAGCAAAAAAATACTCAGCTTCACCCCCGTCTACCCACCAAAGAGAAAAATCTCCCATTCTTTCCCTACTGAGATGAAAAACAAGCGTGCCTCTGCTTTGAGAAGCTGCAGCACCAATCAGAGCGTATTTTCCACACAGCAGACAGGAGGGGAGGGGAGGAGAGCACTGCTACGATGCAAAAATTGGCCGGCGCCTGTGTTCCAATGGCATTCTGGCCTAGACTGTGTGTAATCAATGCCCCGGGTCAATGTAATCACCCGGGGAGATTAGCGCGCTCTCGGGGAACACACACAGGTTTGGACTGATAAGAGGAACGAGGCCCGCTAAAACATGATGACTCAGTTAAGCCCAGCACCACATATCCTGCCGCTATGACCGTGATTTGTGGCTGTAGCGGAGAAGAGGTTAGTCGATAAAATACTAGAGTGCTGGCACATCTACATTTTAACAAGAAAGATCAGGGGGATGCAGTAACCCTAGGCATAGTTTTATTTGGTGTTTGGCTCTGATCAATAGACAACAGCTCAATGTCAGAGCTGGTTTCTATTGATTATGGCTGACATGACAGTTTTAGCTCAAGCCTTCATAAAGCAATGATGCTCATGCATTTATTCTCATTATGCAAATCATTTGTTTTCTTTTGCATCATATAAATCATTTAATCAGGAAATGGCTTACTGTTGTAATTTAACTCATTATCACTCAAGAGGAATATGATGCATTATATCGTATCTGCAATGCAAAAGATTTGAATGATAGGGACATACAAGAGTTCATTGGCTTTTGCCCCCTTACAGACAGGAAAGTTGTGATCATGAACTGAAACTTGAATAGAGTCTGTATTTATGGCAGCAGTTGACACTTTGGAAAGTAGCCCATGTGTAGGCCGGCTTAGTGGTTACAGAGGCTGCAGTTTTAACTCCACAACAGTCAGTATGTCCTGTTAAAGTGTCCTTGAGGAAGACACTAAACTCCAACCTGCTCACTCGTCCTAAGTTGCTCTGAGTGTGAGCTGAATGTAATGTAAATGTAAATGCGATGCCTGCTGTGAGTGTCTATCGGTCCTGTTAATTTTTGGATGGGAGCCATTACAGCAAGCTAAACGTTTCTGCTGCTGTTGATGATGCTAATTAAAATTACAAATACTGTTAAAGTGCAGGCAGCCTCTCTGAACATGTTCGGAAACTCACTTCCTATGACAAGCCATTTTAACATTTAATCATTGAAGCTCACTAGTAACAATTTACGGCTTGCCATACAGTTCCTTTATCTGTTCTAAACAAAGCCACTCCCGTGGGAGGTTGCAAATGACAGATGTGACAAGAATGGCGGGGGACAGCAGGAACCTTAAAAAAGATCAGTGGTTGCCCACTCATGTCAAAGTCTGCCAGTCAAAGCCACCAGAAGACGTAGAAGAAGTGGATACCACTATCTTAATCTTCAAAAGTGCTATGAGCAAGAGAGAGAGAGAGAGAGAGAGAGAGAGAGAGAGAGAGATCAAAATCCTTTGTACCAGTATATATTGTACAAGGCATAATTAATGTGATGGTTTCCATCATGACGCAAGAAAGACACAAAAAGGAAGACTGCATGTGTCAAAAACACAACAGTCTATGCAAAATGAGATGATACAGATTCAGCGATTGGACCTTATGATATCAATTTACTGTGTAGTCTCTGTTCTGCATCGACCTTACTGAAAAGCTTGTGTTTTTACAAGACATCAAACACTAAACCATGAGATACTTTGAGATACTATACTGAAATGTTTCTGTAATCACTGAAGATGAATACAGATGATGACTAAATAAATAATCACAATATTCACTCAAAATGTGCCCATACAAATAATGCACAGTATAGCATATTTAGCATAGAACTAGCATGTCTACAGCAGCACAATGTTGTAAGCAAAACAGAAACTCCATGCACTGCACTATTTTACAGTTACAGCAACCACATGATCTTGACCTTAAATACCACCTTCTTGTCAGAAATAGGCATAAAGGTTTTCTAACAAGCCCTTTATGCAGTGGTGAAGCATTTGAACATAATATCAAAATTGCACTTGGCAAGACTTTGGTGTAAAAATACACTGGTCTTATTGAAATCACAAAATGGGGCTGCGAGGGCATCTCAACCTGCCTAACTGAGATGTTGTAGATTCACCCTATTTGACCAAATGAAATTCTGCTGTCTGGTACATGGTCACTGGCGGGAAAACAAAAGCATGTCTAAACTAAGTAGGCTGCACACTGGAATGGTGAGATGCGGTCATCTTTATATAGTAAAGCAAACAAGAGCCTAGCTACTTGGCCTTTAAGATGATAATTGACGTGTACCAGTATAATGACCAGTACAAACTAGAACAAAGACAGATTGTGAGGTGCAAACAAGTCATGCGACCTTGGGGGACATCTGGACAGTCGTAACAAGTTAATGAGGGGCTTGGGCAAGCAGGACCTATATATCAGTCAGCACTATTATACAGGTGTCTGAACAGCGTCAAGGTAAATGGTTATGTAAGTTTACTTATAAAAGTGTTGCTCCAACGTCTTTATGGGGAAATGGTGTTGACACTGAAGGTTAAAGGAAAATGTGACTCAAAGGGTTAAAGGTGATGTTACTCCACCACATTATACACATCAGTTTGACTGCACTGTTTTGCACATACACACATATCAGCAATATGACACATTATAGCATAAAACCGATGATTGGTATAGCAGAGCATTGGTGACAACATTAAGGCAGATACGCATGCAGGCATATAGCAGAGTATCGGGTCCATGGTCCTCAGATATTGACTTGGTCTTCAATCACAACATTTTTACAATATGGCCATACAGACCTATAAAACCAAGAGAAACCAACCTCAGCAAATTCCAGCCTGCCACACTATGGGGTGAATGTGAGGCAATGGACCATTTGGCAATGCTACAAGGTGGGTGTTTGATTTACCAGCTGCCAATTCATCATTTTAAAGGCTTGAGGCATTCATCTGCCATATGGGCTTTTATGGTCCCGCTAAACTGCATATACATTACCAAGCTCCATATAAAACAAAGCAGCATAAATTCATACTGGGACACGAAGATTCATAATTCAAGTGCACCCCCTGATGAGATATCTAAATATACTTCATAGTGGATGGGAATAAAATCCTGTGGACTAAAGGTTGGAAGAATGACAAAATAGAAAGAGAACATTGTGGAGCTTTGACCGGTGATTGTAGCGGCTAGTGAATATAATATGAATGTGGTGGTTGCAAGGGTGTGTTTGTGTGTACAGTATATGCCTGTGTGTGTGTGTGTGTGCGTGGTTGCACCAATGTATTTGTGTTAATTTGCAAGTGTGTATTTGTGTTGTGTCTGCAGGAATCCAAAGCCCTTCTAAATCCAAACTACATTTCTTTTAATCCCAGTAACCCAAATTTTCTGAGTTCAGGGAAGTAATTTGTGCTGCAGAGAAATAAAACAAAACCAACAGCTTAGCGCAGTACAGTAAGTCTGCACACAACCAAATTACAGCACACTGACATTCAGCACAGAAATGTGAACTCGCTTGTGTAGGCTACCTGTTTGTGTGTGTGTGGGTGGGTGAGTGAGTGGGTGTGGTGTGTATGCTTGCATGTGTGGGGCTGTTTTGTTTCTTACTTTTTGACAGGATGACCTAGCCTTCATGTGACAGAGTTACATAGCTATTGTAGGCAACACCCACTGGAGCCCATAAAACTGTGGCCAGGCAGCCAGAAGGAAACTCTGAGAGCTGACCAACACACTGCTAAAGCCGTTGAAAGAAAACATTATACCTGCTTGGAAAATACTTAATACTTAGTGATCAATCATACACACACACACACACACACACACACACACACACAGACACACATACATAATCCTAGGGGCAGCAGAATGGTGTAGTGAGTTGGGAGATCTGAGTTCAAGCATCCAGCCTGGTCAAGTGTCCTTGAGCAAGGTACTAAATCCCTATCCCAGGGTTGCTGCTGTGTAGCCGATCCTGACCTCTGACCCCCCTGTGGTGGGAGGGGGGCAGAAAAACAGAATTGCTCCTTCGGGGATCAATAAAGTATCACATTGTTAGTGCTTTTTACAAATTCAGGCATGTGGCCGCTGCTTGTCAGCTCTCCTTCTCATTGTAAGAGGGGACGGCACAAAAAGGGACACTGAAAATAGCACATTAGTCACCAAACATGCGTGAAGCCTGAAAAAGCAGGCGGCGTTAATTGACCGCCGCCTTTTCTTTGCCTCGCACCACTAATTAGCCGAGAAAAGCGGGCAGCGAGTGGACGGGGACAAATGGAAGCAAATGAACTTGTGGTAAAAACGCAAGAGCTCACTGGAATGCAGACGCCACTGCATGATCGCATAATTAAAGATTTAATGGATTCATTAATGACTGTGACATTGTCCGCCATTCGTTTTACGACCGATGAAGGAATGGAGAAGGGTTGGAGTAATGCATGTGGAAAAGGGAGAGAGCGTTTGGAAGCTGTAACGAACATATTTTTCCACATTGTTGTGCCGGGTGCCTAATGAAGCAGAACACTGAGGCTTTGATTTACTAAAGCCTTTCATGTTTGCAAAAAATTTTAGCATGTGCAAAACCAATGGCATAACCCTGATTGGTCAAGCAAATTGTTTTGCAGCTATCAAAAGTATTAGTGCTGACTTTGAACATTGCAAAGGTTTTTGTATCCACTAAGGTTTTAGTAAATCTGGGCCTAAAGGTTCAAACATGCCTCACAGGTATGTCAGCTCAGATACAGGTACAAATACAGTCCGCTATAGATAACTGTAGTATTGCAGCACTGTAACAAATACATCATTTGTGTTGTGTACTTGGGTTGTGTGTTGGGGTTACACTCTCACTCTGTTGATGGTGCAGTCAGCTTCCATTATTCCTGGTTTTAGCCGTTTCATTTTCAAATATATTTCATGGCATTTCATGACACAGCTTTTTTATGGACAATGAAGAGTGACAGGAAAATTAGTGGGAGAGAGAGGGAGGGAGACAGAAATAGAGAATGATAGAAAGAGAGAAAGATACGAAGAGAGAGAGAGAGAGAGAGAGAGAGAGAGAGAGACAGAAAAGGAGAGCTGACGCTCTCATCAAGGACAACTTACAATGAGTGCAAAAGATTAAATAACTGAACATACCATATAATAATACAATAAGCTCAAATTCTTAGATTCTTAAAAATTACAAGCAACCAAGGAATGCAAGAAAAGAGCTCAGAAGAAAGATAGAAGGGATTTTTTAAGACTACCATTGTGTTGCTTTAAGGCATTTGACACCAAAAAGTTCCAGTGGAGCTGGTCATTGGCCAACGCTAGGTGACTGGTTGAACTGGCCAGCTCACAGGGGTGTGTGTGTGTGTGTGTGTGTGTGTGTGTGTGTGTGTGTGTGTGTGTGTGTGTGTGTGTGTGTTAGCATGAATATGAAGCAGGGCATTGTTGAAAAAGAATGCTCCATGCTCCATCCCTTGAATAAATTAAGGTTGAAACAGAGATGTGCCACTGCAGTGCTGGGATGTGCAAGACTGCCCTGCCTTGTCTTGGACCAGTCCAGCAAAGTCCCTTAATGTGTAAACCTGAGGTTTAACAGACTTCAACTGTCTTTCCTCTCAACAAGACTCCCACTGTGCAATCCAATGAAGCCCAACACCTTTGCATACTGCAGGAAGTAAAGCACTCAAACACTTGATCTAAAATCACCGCTCTGAAGCAAAATGCAGTTCATCTTTGCATAAATAAAAAGCTGGAAATGCTACAGCAGCACTCGGATAATATGCTCATGTTATTCCCTCTGTTATACTTGATTAGAAAAACCAGCAGAGTGCAGCAACACTATCAAACGTTCAGCAGTCTACCGCACAGCAACTCAAGTCTGTTAAAGTACACCAGGCAGGCAGAGATTTGAAATATTACAGGAGTCTGTGTGTGTAATCAAAATTCAGTGGCCTGACGCGAAACAACCCAGCTGCACTAATTGTCATCAAATCTGTAGAACTCCTGTCATTCCAACGACACACACAGGAAAACTGCCATAGCTATAGAATATTGAATCTATACGTATCCAGTGATATCTAATAGCCTCCTGTCATAGTATGTCTTCCACTATCCCTTCCTGCTGTATGAGGCCATCTTGTCCTTGTACCATGTGTGTCAGTACAGTATGGACTCTGAAACACTGCAAAAATGCCTCTGCACCAAGGTCACCAACACATACTCCTGTGAATTAATTCTGCTGAGAAATTAAAGGTGACTCTGAAAACCAAAGAACTTCAGAATTAAAACCAAACACCATCAAACAAGACAAACACCGTCACCTCTCCAATCTCGCATACAAATCCCCTCCTCGATTTCCTCCCAGCGACCACACCTACAGTACGAGCCGTCCTGTCAAACATGCTCTCTCCCTTGTTGACATGTGTCAGTGTCAAGAGTAGGCTATAATCCCGAAGCCGCAGTGCTGCAGCCATGGGTTACATAATCCCCAGAGATTAAAATATGCATCCCATGGTAGTGGCAGGTCTATAGGAGAGAGATAAACACTGAAATCTGATCAAATCAGATCATGAAGGGGCCTCATATTCTGGACAAGTGCATTCAAATCATGGTAGAATATAACAGATGTAAACTGAAACAGATGGAATAAACCCTTTCTTTGTGCTTGTTTTGAAAATGTATTCCACTGCCTTTAGAATATTTTGGAGACTATCACACTGTTTTACCTGCTGTCTTTCATCCTCTCTCATTGGGGGTGAGAAAGAGGTTGGATCTGTCTATGAGGGTAAATTCAGAAACCATGCTGTTATATAGAAAGTGTGAGAAAACTCACACTCCGTTAGCTGGGAAGACGAGCATTAAAAATAGCTAATTTACTGGCATTTTCCTCCTGCACATGTGGCTGATGTGGCTAGTCATTGTAAGGTAGTTTAGTGTAAGGTTAGTGTTAAAACCAGGTGTGGAGAAAGATGGACAGTACAGATGGCCGGGCGGTGACACTTGCTTAAATCCTAGTTATACTATTACTAAATACTGTTTATAGCTAATGTTTAGCTTCATACTATACTTACATTTTTCTGCACTCCTCTAAAAAATGTTTTAGTTTTGCATGCTGGTGGCTTGGGCTGTGACCCATTCATTATTCCTTGTCCAACGTTACTTTACTTGGTCTGTTAGCGTGCTAGACCCATGTGAAAGGAAATAGGCAGTGCTGTTACTTTGTTGCGGTGATATCTATTTCGCAATAAAAGTCCCATTAAGAATTGGTGGCCTCTGATTTGATTCGTACAATGAAATTTTCGAGGTGTTTTGCTCTTCAATATTGTGCCCCCCCCCCCCCCCCCCCCCCCCCCCCCCCCCCCCCCCCCCCGCTTCCTATGCCCTTGCGTGTAGGTGTGTGTGTGTGTGTGTGTGTGTGTGTGTGTGTATGTGTGTGTGTGTGTGTGTGTGCGTGCGTCACCAAGACCGAGACCAGATGGTGAGGAGACAGTGACAACATGCGGTATATGAAATTGTTGCCAAGTAATGACATCGGGTACTGTATTGCTATAATTGACAGTAATTGTAATTGACAGTAAATGTTTCCTATAGCCAAACCATTGAAAGTGCATTGTAAAATGTAAAAATACAAGGGTGTTAGTGGGGGAAACGCCACTGAAATGTTCACTTTTAATCCACAAGGTACAACGTTTTTTGGGAGGCTACTCACTCAATGTCGCAGCTTGCTTGTAGAACCTATTTATTATTCCTGTTAAGTTTCTAAGTTTCTAAAAGCAGTGCACCACAGCAGTGTTTGTGTTTTTAAAATTGATTTACATACACACACACACACACAGACAACCTTATGAAGCATATTGTGCCATGTGTGCTGTGCGTTATGTTTTCATTGTACTATTGCAATGTTATCATCAGGGGTCAAGGATTTCTGAAATACATTATCTGAGAGTTTGTCCAATTGGGATTAAATTAATTCCTTCTGTTCGATCGAATGAGTCGCACATGTGTGACCTAATATGGAAACACAGGCACACTCTGGGAGATGGACTGTATAAATATATGTATTGTTGATTTTTTTACCAATTATTGACCTTCAGTGCTTTACAGTGGTAAATTATATAATAGTGGCCAATAAATTATTTAGTTTGAATTCTAAATTACTGAATCAAAAAAGCTGACCAAACCTTTTCTGCTGTAAAATGGGTCTCCTGTAAAGATAAATGTCCCTGGGTTCATGGAGTTTGGTCATGTTTTGTCCGTTCATTTCAGTGTTTTCCACTGTCTCCAGTTCATATCAGGGTCATTAAATGCCAGTAACTCACTTACAACAATCTAATAAGGTAAAACCAGATTTACAAAGGTCGCTGAATTCCCATGTCAGATGAGTCATACAGGCAAAGAAAAGAGACAAAAAAAAAAGAAAAAACAACTGCTTTCTGTCTGTCTCTGTCTCTCGTGCACAAACAGCCACAAAGACACATGCAGGCATTCACAAGTATTATACACATGCACAAACACATACAGGTGTGAACCCGCAGGCAGTGGTAGCGTAGGGATTATAGAAGCAAATCTGTGAGCATAAATTGACTGCTTCAAATCCCTGGAACGGTTAGACAAATCTGGGTGGAGAAGGGAAGAAGAAACACTTTCCCCTAAAACAACAGCCGCCAGGATGCCCTATAGCAAAGCACTCAACCCCAAGCTGCTTCATTGCGCTGCTCAGTGACCAACAGTAAGACTGTGGCTGTACCAGGCAGCTACCAGGTGTAAAATGTGCGTAACTGCGTGAATGTGAAGCAAGGTGTTGTTGAAAAAAAGCGCATGTGTGCTCAGTAAACCCCTGAACAAATTAAGGCTAAAAAAAAACAAAAAAAACACTCATCCCCAGCCACAAACACTACACTACATACATTGTACAATTACATCTAATTACTCTCTGACACATACACTTCCTTAATGATCTAAGCCTCGCATTTAACCCAGGAACACTCTCGCTTCACAGTCAGATGTTATTTTTAGGATGCTTTCCAACACTGATTAGCTAGCACCACACTAGCAGCCAGCAGCAGGCTTTTTAAGTGCCAAACGCCACTGCTAGGCTAATGATTTTAACATGGATTTCTTCCAACCCGCTGAGCCCGCGTGGTTACGGCAAACTCAAATCTCTGAGCGTTTTAAACATTAACCAATGTGAGGCATCTGAGATATGTGAGAAGCTTTCTCCTGCTGTGAAAAGGGAAGAAGACCTGGAGAAAAATTCAAAAACACAATTATAGTTGAAGACCTGGCAGCAAATGAGCTCAAAGGAGTAAAATGAAAGAACAACCTGAACAAAGACGTCATGCAGGCAGTTTTAGGAAGGTAGGCCACAGGGGAGAGAGAGAGAGAGAGAGAGATAGAGAGAGAGAGAGAGAGAGAGAGCGAGCAAGAGAACATGTATTGTGTCAGATTTAAAGTCATCTCCTCAATGGATTTTAGATTAGATTAAATTAGATTAGATCAAATTTTAATGATGTTTCAACAGCAAGTAGTATGCATCAAAGATGGATATGATATAAGTGAGAATAGAGTAAACGGGTTATTTAAGCATACTCAATGGACAATTGCAACACTCTGACATATTCCCTACTATGGGAAATACACTGATAAAACTGATGTACTATTACATACAAAACCCTAAAAACTGTAGTTGCAAGTAGAAATGTATGGATTGTACGTAAATGTGCAAAAAGTACTGTATATCCAGCATGGTTGATAGGATGTGCAAAATAGCAGCAGTAGTGTCTTTAGCAGCAGAACTTACTAAGGCATAAGACAATGTGACATTTGTGCATTATGAAAAGGTGGAGACATTTAAAAAACTATAAAAATGTCACTAAATATGCAATATTTAACAATGACAGAAACATGAGACAATATGTGAAAGATTACAGCTTGTATGAAAAGGGGCTCGGTATTTAGTGGGACTCTAGGGAGAGTCCGCCTGGGTGACTTTGCCATAATGGAGTGTCTCCATCGACTTTGACTGTCCTCTCACAGGTGACTTAAGTATTTGTATCTTTTCTCATATAAAAGCCACAAGAAAGCCCAGAGGCCCTGGGAAATGGAGATGAGAAGGTTAGTAATGGAAGAAGAGGGGGATGGGCGGAAGTAACCTTAAACTGTACTTAAAGGTAGTTGCCTCCCTGAAGCGAAAGATGGCATAGGTGACTGGAGATGGTCACACACACGCACACACACACACACACACAAACCTACCTCCATGCCGTATAGATTACCTCAGAGGCCAAGGAGAGAGCAACAAACATACAACAGAGGGACGGACATACTCAGGCACACATAAACACACACACACACACACAAACACACAAACGCATTGAGCTAACTCAATGAAATGGGAGAGGTACAGAAAATAGTGCTTTCAATTAGATTATCTGGCTGGGTCTAAGCCAGAGCACAAACATAATAACATAGTGCATAATGCTCTGACTCTATCAGAGATTATTACAGTAATAATACAAATTTCATGATAGCCAACTATGGCTGTCTCACTGTTCCTTTCACAATGGCAGCAGTTTGAGCCAACACAAAGACACAGGCTATGTGTTCTGCCCTCTTAAGCTCAACTGCATTAATAATATCATTAGGGCACCAATAACTTTATTGAAACCACGCCATAGAGATTATTCAGAATGCTAACCCTGAAACACAAAGAGGGAGAGAGAGAGAGAGAGAGAGAGAGAGAGAGAGAGAGAGAGAGAGAGAGAGAGAATGTATTGTGTATGTGTGAGAGAGAGAGGAGACATGATAAAACAGCTGCTTTCTCTCTGTCTCAGTTTCTCATGCACACACACACACAAACACACAAGTAGATCAATAAAAACTGCAAAGTGGTTCACTGGGTTGAGCGAGGTCAACACTGGTCTGTCCTTCAACCCCTGGACAAACGAGGACATCAGAGTGCACTTTATTTGGCAGTGGTCCACTTCATACAACTCTCTCTCTCTCTCTCTCTCTCTCTCTCTCTCTCTCTCTCACACACACAAACACACACGCACAAAGACCTTGCATCTGCAATCTTCATTCCCAATGAGCCATAATTCAATCCTGTTGGAGTGCCTCACATGCAAGCATTTCAACATTTGTTTGACACGCATAATTGCCCCTGCTAAAATATGAATCATACCAAATACTTGCTCCCAAATTCATAAAAAATTCAGATTAGTAAACATTCACCACTATCTCCCACAGCCAGAAACAACAGAGAAGATTTTATCCTGTCTATTAATCTGGGATGTCAACCCAGTGTACAGCTCCACTGGAAATGATGGAAAAAGTAACTGTGGTACACACAGTTTTGTGGGTAAAAGTTCAATTTTCTTGTTCTAAGCTGATAGCACTATAAGGAAATGTGATTTATTTGCATGTTTAAAGGGCAAATCCACCCTAAAACACTTACGCACTATTTGGTAATGTACCTTGCATTTCTGGGTCCATTGAAGTTTGATAGCAGAACATTTTTCAGTTATCTAAAACTTCAATAGTAAATGTCAGGTTTTGGTGTCAGTCCCTCAGAATCAGAAAGAGCAAGGGCTTCTTTCTAGACTCACCTTCATTCAACAATCACACAGGGAGAAATCCATTGTAGAAGAGGCAGAGATACCAATTTCTCCACCAGCAGTAGCCTCAATAGACCAGAATGCAATGCAGCCACAAGACATGGTGCATCTTGAGTAAAGGACAACTCTCACTTTTTAACCCACAGCTGAGTGTAACAAGTTCAGGCACGTTCTCTGGGGGTTACTGAAAGGCATTCTGGGAAATATAGTAATCACTAACTGAAGTAGAAGTAGACAAGGCAGAGTGAGTGCAAGTGGGCACACCAAAAAAGTAAATGCACCTTATCACAAAATAACTCCTGGAATGCATTGACCTTGATACATTGACAATATCTAAGAGTATAAGAGCATCCAAGGATGGATTTTTCCTTTAAGTGGAGACAAATAAATTTTATGAGTCCACAAGTCCTCACAAGTCAGTCTCCCATTTTCAGTCAATGGACCAGCTTCTGGCCATATATCAGAGTCTAAACGTGAGTATAATCTTCAAGGAGACTTAGACTCTTGGCTGTCTGGTTAGCTTTGGGAAATACTTGTTTATGTTTACAAATACTTATCGCACTGCCTTAGGCTAAGGGAATATGTGTGTGTAGTATTCCCCTTCAAAATGCGAGAGTGCCACTCTGAAGAATCACAGCATTCATAAAGCAGCTGCTCACTCTCAAGTTGGACCAAAGCGTCTCCATCATACACCAAGGTCGTTCATTGATAACTCTCCCTTTAATCCTGCAGTCTGCTGCCATGTGTTGTTAAGTCTTGGTACCACTTCTGCAAATTAGCATACCATTAATGACTCAATTAAGCTTAATTAATATGATGTTCAGCAGGAACAAGCGGTAGCATGGAGAGGGAAGGACTGGGGCTGGTGAGCTCAGTGGAGACGCCACTCCATCTTCATGTCTTTGCTGCTACCCTTAAGGCTCCTCATTTACTCCACAATGTTGCACTGGGGGAAGAGGTTTCATTTAAACACAGCAGGTTGGATGAGAGGCAGCACTAATGAAGTTAGTACTACGGTAGATCTTTCCCACCCCACACATCTTCTTTACCATCTTCTGAAAGACGCCTTTTAGTGTATACATCTCTTTCAAGGGTGATAATTGCTATTTAACATTACCCTTGTCTCTCTTTATGCCTGTCAACATTATAGTGTTATTAATTCTTACAACAATGCAAAAGAGATGTTTAGATTTTGGTTCGCCAACAGTATAATATGTGCGTTCCTTCCCACCAGCGTGTTTTTCCTACTCTGCCCTGCATTTCTGTGGGAGACAAGAGAATAATTGAAACTGTATCAATTCATGCATTGGACCCAAGGAAGTTACCAAAGTAGTATTTGCCACAGTATACTTATTGTAGACTTACTACAGGCTCAATAGGAATAAAGACCCTCCTGTGGTACCACTGTCACCCCACATACTGGCTTTATTTGGGGTCATTTCATTGGACTTAAGTCATTTTACGCTCTGATTAGTTAGGCTCTTGAGTACAACGATTTACCATATGTGACTTATGTCACATATGGTAAACATGGTTTACATGAGCTAAACATGAGCTCAACATCTATTGTTAATGTGTAAATAGTTGGTTTACATTTGCAAAATGGAGCTATGTTTTGAGTTAGAGAGTGATATGAAAGTTGCAAAGAAATCATTTTCCATCCACAAATCATCTCCATGAGAGTATAGATAATTCATATGTTTTATAATTCTAATTCATATTCTCAAAAGAAATGACAGATTTGAGCTTTAACAGCCTCCAGCATCAAAAGCTCTGATCATTTCGATATCGTCATGTTATGCAGCGTGACTCCCGTACTTGCTTTCTTCAATAAGTCAAAAGAAGGAAAGCTTTCTGAAACTCAGAAAGGAAATCTTATCTGTACTGCTAAAACCTGTTACTGTGTTAACAAGCATGATTATCATGACTCAAATCATATGTGATTTAATAAGTGTACATTAAATGTAACTGATATTATTACTCAGGCACATAAGACATAAGAAGTATCTGTGAACCTAACCTGGTTCTATCAGTGTGGCGGTGAGTTAGTGTATGTTAATGCAGGTCAATTTATTTTCCGGAAAGGATGTTTAATCCAGCGTGTCCAAAAGAGAAAAACAAGAGAGACAGAAAACAGTCTCCTAACTGCGTCACTGTGGTGATTCCAAGCATTCCTCTTCTACAGTTTCATCAAAGCAAATCATTTTATTCACACACTCACACACCTACAGTATGCACACACATACACAATCACATACTCACAAAAACAAGTATTATGAACTCACACACCTAGACACACACACACACACACACACACACACACACACAGAAGCACACACAGCTAAAGTGGTTCATTAATCACATTTTGACAAAAGAGCCGTCTACCATGTGACAAACAACAACATAATTCAATTCACAGTGCCAAATCCTTCACTGTCCAATGTTTACAGAACAGCTAAGCAGCAACATGCTGCAAAGCATTACATCGCTAATCAAGCCATTACACACTTGGCTACCATCCGATGTGGACAAAAACTGGCTGAAAACATCTTGAAAACTTGTTTACTTTCACTTCTCATAACTTTTGATTTATGCGCGTTTGATTTACCGGTGTGACATGCCAATATAGGCACATTGATCAGGGAGGCTGGCTAGTAGTCAACGGGTTGCTAGTTTGGTCCCCAGTACAGACAGTGCCCAATAAAAAATGCTATATAGTTCCCCTGAGCAATGGTGCAGTCCAGCCTGCTTTGCCAATACAGCTTGATAGATCTGTATTCCTGCCACCGGTCATTCTTGAGTGGTGGGAGATAATATATTAGTTGCATTCATTATTTCAATTATTTCACTTGGCATCTTTATCAATGTCATGCTTTTAATTGCCTGGTGAAAAAATAAATGATTTGCCCAAGTAGGAAGGGCGAGCCATCACCCTATATTTCATGCCTTCATGTGTGTTTTTTATTGGTGTGATGTTGAGAAGTCCCTCTCCACGGAATCGTCAATAATTGTCGGTGTTGTAATTATTTTAGCTGGACAGGCTAATCATTTTTGAACAGACAAGTGGCATGCAAAAAGTTGCCTTCACACAATATTTTCACATGTCTGGCACAGTCTATATGGAAAACACTTTGAAGTGCTACAGACTTGCACACACAGCAGCATGGGCTGGAGAAATCAGATGAGTGGTGATGACAGGTACATTGGATAAAAGCGCATTCCAAGCATTACATGGAAAATGGAAATGAACCTGACATTAAACTGATGTTGGTTAAACTGGATGAATTAGCTTTTTAATATTAGGCTAGAACGTTTTGCGGAAATAATGAATTGAACAATTTACCAGTCCCATCCACTTTTTTGGAGAGACTAGGCTATATTTTTTCAAAGAAATGACAGGCTAAGGAATGACAGGCTAGTAAACAAACAGCAATAGAGAGTAGCAAAACAGACATTTATAGGAAAATGTTGCAGATTATCACTTTAAACAACTGACCAGTCCCACAAAATTGTTAGGTTTTTGAACGAACTTAAGGCTGCACAGGTAAAATGAATGAATGAAAATAGAAGTCACAGTAAATGGACAGTTGATGCTGCAAAAAGCCTGTAGAAAATTGGTGAACTCACCTTGAAACCAAGCATAGTGCACCAATACCAGCCTCCTTCATGGGCAGGTATACTGGAACGTAGCTAATATTACCTAAAATATGGTGGTTCAACACAGTTGGCAGTGGCTTGCTCATGTACGCTATATCCTTCCATGTAAAAAATAAACCAAGCATTCACACCGAAGCGAACCAGACAGGCAGCCTTATGTTCCTGTTAGTTGCACAGTGTTCTTGGTAGCAAGGAGTCAGGGCCATATGGCCAACTGTTGTTTCTGGCATGTTGGGAAATTGTTGTGGAAATGTGATAAATGACTCTGTGTGGGTAAAACCTCATTGTTACAGGCGAGTTGATGTTGTCCACATTTACCAATGTCACAGTGTCAGGCAGAACCACGGCAGAACCACGGTAGCTTTCTGTTGTTTTAATGCCTTGGCGTATTGTGAAGTAATTCAGCTGGATGCATAATTGTCTCCAGCTAATGAAAGACTATTCTGTTTATGAACAAGCAAAAGACTTCAAGTCCAGTCCAGTGATACACTCTCTGCTTTGAAGGTTGTTTGATGAAGAGAAATTAACACATATAATGTAGTTGGAACATTTAAAACTATATTCAATCATGTTTTCGACCAGATGTGGCTACGCTACACAACACTTCTTGTTCAGTTGACCCACTGTTTACACCTCTGTCTGAGTTATGGTAATGCACGATCACTTGGTGCCCATTTCCTCAGTACTGAAATAGCCGTTCTCCTGTAGCCTATTTCTTTGGCACTGAAATAAAGCTGAGTATACTTAGGCCTTCCTCATATGAATCTAATGCATTCTGCTTGGCTTTTTCATCTCCTGCCTTGGCAAGCAAAGCCCATTTTTAAAACACAGAGTCCGGTCTGTCACACTGGTTATAACACAGAGCCACAGTAGGTATTTAAATACTCTGCATCTGAGGTCTGCGACTCCAGCTAGGACCGAAATGGCCGGGCTAGCTTGAGATGAATGAGCTAAGGTGATAGTGTTATGCGCCCACCGGAGATGATGGCTGAATGGAAATAAAAACACATGCCCACGTGCACACACACAAATAACTACACACACAGATGGCTGCCGAAACATCACGCGTGAGTACACACATATTCAATACACCAGAGGGTGCATACACAAGCATCGACACACACAAACACACTGCTTTGCTCTCACATACACACTCGGTGCACACTTGGCCACACAAATAATATCTCTTCTCTTTCTCTCTTTCTCTTTGTCACTCAAATTCACAAACACACACACAAATAAAAGTAGTTACACACTCCTATTCTCTCTCTCTCTCTCTCTCTCTCTCTCTCTCTCTCTCTCTCTCTGTGTGTCTCGGTCCTGGCTCATTACCCTTTGGAGGAATTGTAACAGGCCATGGGAGAGGTGGCATGGAGAGATACAGGGATGGATGGAGGGAAGATATAAACAGCCAGATTAAAGGAGCAATCTGCGCTATAAATCTGCAATATTATGTTCTGCAGGCAGGTAGGGGAGGGCTTGCGAGTTTACACCAAGAGAAGCTTTCATGTTTATGTTCTCATCTCTACCACCGACTCAGCTTAAGATAAAAGCCTGTCATTTAAGCTTTGTAATCAATCTTCAAAATAGAAATACGGCCTAGCTCAACATAATGTCTTCTTTAAGTATGCAAAGAAAAAAAAACTCAATTTAGAAGCCATTTGCTTCAGAATGACATACAGCTCTTGTGCATATGCCTCATATGATGTCTTTTTGAGATAAGCAAAGAAAAAAAAAGATTTCGAATTGATTTGCCTCAGTGTGAAATGCAGCTCTTGTTTTGGTATTATTTGGGCTGAATGGAAAATCCCTCACACTTATTGGAATACCTCAGTATATACAAGCAGCTCTTTGTGACTCTGTGTGTCCATGCAAGTGTGCCTGTGTGTGTATGTGTGTGTGTGCATGTACATCTGAGCATGTGTATCTACCTATCTACCTGAGCGCCTCTGCCTTTGTACGTCAACAGAGGGGGGTCCCATTGGCACCTGTGCGGTTTAGAGAAGTGTGAAGCGGTGTGAATCGCGCTAACTGAGGCGGTTACCTCAGAAAAAGAAAGAAGCACCTGATTCCATGTGGAGCGGAGCGGAGACGAAGAAAAAGGAAAAAGATCCGTTGAGGAAGAATGTAATTAGACCAGGCTTGGAGGTTCATTTGAGCCGGGCAATTACCCCTCTAATTACCAGGTAGTGGGAGAAAGAGAGAGGAGGAGAGGGGGTGGAGAGGGGAAGAAATGTAGAGAGAGCAGAAAGAGGCAAGAAACAACAAGAGAGAGACAAATTCATCAGTGTATCCTTGACATACATTCTGCCACTGTGTGGAACCGCAGGAAGACATCAAAACATTGTAATTTCACTAAATATTTCCCTCAAAAAGCATTTTCTTCTACCTTGCCGGTCCTGCATGCAGACACGTTTCGCAGCCAAGCTTTGTTCAAACCCACAGAACTTCATTTTAAATTCTAGTCAAAATCCCAAGCTTTCCAAAGATACCAAATATGTCATGCTGAATTACAGGGAAATGTGTATAAAATGATGCACAATCATCCAGATTTTTTCTATTTGATGTAATGTGCAGCCAAAAAAAAGACGTCTTGGGTTTGAATATTTCACTCAATATAAGCGTGCTATAGCTTCAATGAAGCGTTGGAACGAGCACATAGAGAATATGTATGTAACACTGTCGTACAGTATGGAAAAAATTTACTTTGAAGCTACTTAGGAGGAAATTTAAGGGAAAACTCAAGGTGCAAGGGGTTAAGAATCCAAAAAAAACAATAGTTTTAGTGCTGCAAACTGTACTAGACTCAAAACTGGGATCAAAACTGGGACAGGCACGGAACCAAATCCAAAGACCAGCCACAATCACCACGACTACAAAACAATGACAGAAGAAACACTGAGTCACTCCTTGCTGAAATTGTGGTTCTGAGCTCCCAGCTGGAGTCTCCTCCATTTAAACCCCCACAGAGGGAAATGAGGAACATGCCACTACTGCTTTATCTCAGAACAGCTTTACTGGCTGAGGCAGATACTCCTGGCTAGTTCGCCCCTTGGATGTACAACAGACAGAGAGATGAGAGGCAATTCATAGCCCCTTTTCACAAACATGGCTGTTGCACTTCCGCTTGCTAGCAATGTTAAGAAGCCAACTTTCTGTCGCCTCCCACCCTGTCTGTTACTTATTTTGTGTTTCAACACATATCCTCATATTCCCCATAAAGCCTAGAGATTTACAGTCTGACCGATTTTTATTAAATAGACCAAAATAAGAAACCTCAACCATTGAATAGAAGTTTTATTTTTTGTTATTATTTTTTCATTTTCTTGTTCTTACATTTAGTTCGCAAAATGCACAGTGATGGCCCAAAACAAATGTGATACTCCTACTACTCCTACTACTCCTACTACTACTACTACTAATAATAATAATAATAATAATAATAATAATAATAATAATAATAATAATAGATTAAAAAAAAAAAAAAAAATATTTTGTTATATTTTTTGTTTTCTTATGTCCATTTGGTTAAACAATCAGCCCTGAAGTGTGAAGTTCATGGTAATCGAGGTTTAAAATGAGGTTGTCATGCCCCGAGCAAAATCTGTGCTTCAAAATGTATTTTTAATTTATCATCACTGTGCATCATCATATCTTTATTGCCAACATTATTTGTGTTATCCTCATTGCTCGAGAGACAACTGTTTGTTTTATGAGATGTGATTATGTTTGTTCCCCCAGCCAGCTAAATCCAAATGTAAAGCCAATATCATTATTGCATTGTTGCCCCAAATGAATCATCTCCAATAAATAGCCCAATAGCTTTAGTAACTGACAAATAGCCTCCAACCACAGAAAAGAGAGAGAGAGAGAGAGTCTTGGGTAATGGCATCTAATGGGCCGTTCTTGAAATGCAGCCAATGCCTGGAAGATTTGCTCCCTGATTACTGACATTAAGCAAAGAGTTCAATTTTCCCTCGGGACTCTCAGCATGACAATATATGTCCTCCTCTCCATTGCTCTTGTTCTCTCTTTCCTCTATCCATAGTGATTTTCTTTATTCTATTTTATGCAATTATTATTTTACAGTCTTCTGCTAAGTGGGCCAGGATGGGACCAACGGTGCAAGTCTTACAACTTTTATAGCTGATGGTTTATTTATTTATGATTGTTTCGCCACTTTTATTTTAGAGCACTTGTAAGTTAAATGTGGTAATCTGCAACATCCATGTTGGGTTTTTAATCATTTTGGGCACATCTTTGGTGATAATCATCGGTCATCACTGTGGTGTTTTTTGCACGGCACTTTACAGAGATCAACTTGGCAATCAGTGTGAAGACTACTGACTACTTTTTCCTTTGATTTTCTGTTGATGAAGTTTGAGGTTCTTCTATCTAAAAGGCAACAGAATGCCTTTTGTTTCTTGTTTTGTTTTGGGGTTTTTTTAATAATTTTTTGCCTATCACTATAGTGGTGTATTGTGAAGAGAGACAGGAAAGATTAAGAGAGAGAGAGAAAGAGAGAGAGAGAGAGAGAGAGAGAGAGAGAGAGAGAGAGAGAGAGAGAGAGAGAGAGAGAGAGAGAGAGAGATGACAACCGTCAAAACTGGGTTCCCAGGTGGGATTCGAACCCAGGATGTCACGGTTACATGGTTTGCGCCTTAGACCGCTTCCAAACAAACTGCTGTTGCTGCTGCCAGAGACATAAAACAACCTGCCTGCCAGAAGATTTATCCTAGGAAAGAACTCTACCCACAGCTCGGTGTTTACAACAGCAAATGTACAAGCTTGGTTGAATAACTATTGTGTTATATCAACTGGTGATAGAGAGTAGCCAAATGGAAATGTATTTCTATGAAAATGCTGCAGACAATTACTGTAAGAGAAGTTCTACAGCAGACAAATAATGCAAACAGTGCAAAAACAAAAACAGGTTTATGCACTGAAAAGGGAAAACACCATAAATAAGAAAAGACACACACTGACTGACAAATTGACTCATTCCTTACACACACAAACACTCTCACCCTCTCTCTCTCTCTCTCACACACACACACAGCTACATCTCTGCGTCTAAATCTCAATACTTTTGTCCCGCACCGAAACATTGAGACTCTAGAAACAATCACACACAGACTGCTCCTGTGTTTGTCAGGACTCTGGGTGTTTCTCTGGTCAGTCCGGAGCAGACTGGAGCAGAGCGGAGCAGAACAGGCTGCGGATGCCTGAGCAGCCTGCGTCATTAAAGGCACCAAAAACATGTACTGTAGCCCTGCACGGCTTCCAAGGCTGCAATCTGAACAAACACAGCCAGCCCTGGGAGAGAGAGAGAGCAGACACACAAACACACACACACACACACACACATACACGCACACACACACACACACTCAACAGTTGGCAACTGGGCAGACTACATAAGGCCATTTAAGGCTGGAGGCTTGCCTTGGATCAGATGGCAAAACACTTAAAGCTTTTAAGAGCTGGGCTAGAAGGAGTGACCATTGTAGCATATTTACAAGCTTAAGTAAAAGCCTATTTCATTCCATGCGGCATTCTGTCGCCTGCTGAAAAGTACGAAGGCATAAACACTCAGTAAGCTCTCTACCTGTTGCCTTGTTGGTGAATGCTCGCTTGAGGGGTAATGCTTTTGTGACCAATCTTGTTTTGTTTTTTTTAAACATGAGAGAAAGTTTGTGTTTCTTTCTTGGCTGTCATTGGATTGGAAAAAAAAAAAAAAAAAACATTATTGGCACATTCTACTGCACCAGAGATTGAACTGCAATTTGCTAAAGAGGCAGCACATCTTCTACAATGGTGTTCAAAGCAGACAGCAGAGCACCACTGATAGAGAAACGTGGATGAGCTGCCAATACATTTTGGTTGTTTATGTCTGACCATGTGATCACAAAAACGATGACCAGAATACTGACAGGCTAACAGTTTCCCTTTCCCCCCCACCCCCCACACACACCAAAACACACACACACACACGCGCACAATCTCTCCCTTTCTCTCCAACCCCACCCCCATCTCCCTCTTAAGCCCCCCTTCACCACCACCACTCCTCTCTCCCTTCCCTCCATCCCTCCCTCTGTGAAGAGGGCTATCTCTCCCTCCATCTGCATGTGAGAGAGGCTGTCCTGGTGTGTCAGTAATGACAAAGTCCCAGTGTTCCTCTCTGCCAATTAGCCCGGCCATAATTACACAGACACATATGGAGCTGTCAATCACCTGGCTCCTCCGCACAGGAACTCACCCACCCAACAGAGAGAGAGAGAGAGGGAGAGAGAGGGAGAGAGAGAGAGAGAGAGAGGGTTTCCAACAGCTAGCTTTATACCACTCCAAGCGACCACACGCTGTGCCAATAAGTAGCATGAAGAGAGTTTCGTTCAATTACTCTAACTGTGCGGAAATCCCACACTGCATTGGAAAATGCCATGAAATAGCATTAGAGTGAAGCTTCAACAAAAAGCAGGACCTATTTTGTATTTTATTTTTGCTTGTGTTGTAGTTACCGTTTACAATTAACTGAGCAGTTAACGTTTTTGTCACAATGCATTCCCCAAATTGTGGCCTGGAGTGAAAAGCTAGTTGTTGATTCAACCATCTGCAGAAACAGGTGCATAGAAAAGTGGTCTCTTGTAAAGTGCATTGTTTTTTCAAGAAAGCTAATCGGTCGACGCGTTTGTTTTTCTCTCCTTATTATTGAGATAGTAAGGCTAAGAGAGAGAAAGTGTATAGGGAAAATACAAAATTGAAAGTTTTGGCAGGATTCAAAAACAACCCATAGGGATGAATGTGATCTTAGATGTGGGAGATTTAACCACTGCACTATCTAATATTCCTGCATGTACTGGTATATATAGTTTCTCAAAACCTAATCTTGTAAACAAAATCATAACCAAAAGTGCCTTTGGAAACTTAATTCAAAATCTGATTATGAAAGTACCAGGCTATTATTTCCATTCTATATGAGAAATTGCAGAATACATTTGAAGACAATAGTTGTATTTGCCATTTGTCCACATGCATTTTAAACTTTTTACAGTTTTACAAGGTCTGCTTGCTCCTAGAACAATGTTGTATGCATCAGAAAAAAATGAGACAGAAAGCTGGAGAGGTATTTTTAGGACACTGATGGCATGTTACAGATCTATACAGAAACATGTCTAACAAATGATACTCAGATTTACATTATCCACTCATCCAGTAGCATTAATTAATCCCTGCTTCAGTGCATGTAAATAAATGCATTCAACTCCAAGTCAATAGAAGGTCTGATTTCCCCAGAGCACAACATGGCATCTCCAACAGAGCTAAACTAATGAAAGTTTCATATTGAAATAGACAAAATGTCACGCCAGTTATTCATCACGCTTTCTTGTTCTGTGTTTCCATTCAATTGTATTTCCATATAGTCTACCCAACAGGACACCAATTATCTGGTAATGATGGTGAATCAACACTTGAATCAGCGAGTGAGAGAGAGAGTGAAAGGGAGAGTATTTTGTGAATGCATACAAGTGTGAGCAGATGTGTGTTTGCGTGTGTGTGTGTGTGTGTGTGTGTGTGTGTGTGTGTGTGTGTGTGTGTGTGGCTGGTTCAGCTCAGGCTAGCGGCCCTCTGTCGACAGCCTTATCAAATAATGGAGGAGTAGGAGGAGAAGGTGGAGGTCCAGGAATGGGGGGAGCTAATAATAATGATATTGATCGTAATAATAGTAATAAGCCTTTATTTATAGAGCACTTGTCAAAATAGAATTACAAAGTGCTTTGCCAGATAAGCCAAAATGAACAATAAATAAAGAAAAAAAAAGAAAAAAGACAATAAAATACAAAAGGACAAAAGGTAGAAGGAGCAGGATGAGGTCCAAGGATACAATGGGGGGGGGGGGGGGGGGGTGCAGGGTAACAAGTTCAGAAAATTATATCACTTTACTGTAACATTTAAGTTATTTCACAATATTACGATAACCAAAATCCCACACGATATCTAGTCTCATATCACGATATCGATATATTGTAATATATCGCCCGGCCCTATAGGGGTGCAGGGATGTTTTGGGGTAGAGGGCAAAGATTTACAAGATAAACATATAGGAGGAGCAGAGATGGGGGTGAATGTGAGGGGGAGGAGAAGGAGGAAGGTCCAGAGTCCCAGCAGCAAGACTTACCTCTGGGACGTCTTCTTGTACTTCCTCCTGCCAGAGAGAGAGCAAACACAAAGGGGGGGTGAGACCCTGATTGAGATGCTACTCTTGTATTTATATTGGATTGATTTTGTCATTTTTAACAAGGAAAGACAGAAGGAAAACAAAATTCACTGCCTCCAGTGGCAGGCAGTATCCAAAAAAATAAGACGAGGCAACCAGAGCGCTGCAGGGGATATTGCCGATCCCAGCAGCTTCATTTTGTTCTATTCACACAAGTAAATGTAAAAAGAATGCAAATGCTTACAATTACTCATGCAGAGGAGGGATTTAAGAGAGGCTTGATGATATGCAAAAAGGACGTGCATACACACACACACACACACACACGCACACGCACCACTCCACCCTCTGACACCCCACCTACCTTAACTACCACACACACACACACACACACACATACACTCAGTACTTACACAGTCGAATAAAAACACACCCACTATCACTGACACTAACATTTGGCCTATAACACACCCACACCTCCATGATAGATACTGTATCAGCGTAGCTCTAAAAGCTGCTTGTGATGAAGTCCTCTCTACTTGACACACACACACACACACACACACACACACATACATACATACAATAGACTAGGGGCATCCATATTAGCGAAGTGGAGAAGTACACTCACTGCCATACAACTACACAAACGGATTTACATTCCAGTCAGGCAGAATTCACGGCACTTAGTTTGATTTGCTTTTCATGCTTATCAATCTTTCCAGGAGCTCTGAATAAAACTGCAAGCTAAGGAAGTTCTTCCCCGGAAATGAATGTTAAGAGCTCTGAATGAGATCAGGCAAAAAAAAAAAAAAAAAAAAAAAAACACGCCGCCTACGGATGAAATTAACCATTTGGGGTCCATCAAGGGATTCAAATTTAACAGTGTTGGGGTCAAACGGTTGTGGAGAGTGTCATAAAGTCAGAGTGAATCATAAGGAAGGAAATGAGGGAGAAAAGGCGAGAGAGAGAGAGAGAGAGAGAGAGAGAGAGAGAGAGAGAGAGAGGGAGGTGGAAAGCATTATGAGAGAAAAGGATATGGAGAATGAAAGCAGAGAGAAAGAGCAAGCAAGCAAAACAGAGAAAAAGAGAACAAGTGAACAAGAGGGGCAGATAAGGAGAGCAAACAAAAAGAAGGCTGAAAGGTTAGGGAGAAAATGGTATTTGACAGACATTTCTCACTCTCCCCACCTCCTTCTCCCACTTCCCCCTCTCATTGAGCTTGCCTTACCTCCACGTGTGTGTGTGTATGTGTGTCAACAACATAGAGCTTCTCCTAATTAGCAGGCTTTACTGCGGTGTTCTCAGCGTAATGAGGATGTGGGTTGAAAGGAGTCAGGGAGTTTCTAAGAATTAACGTAATAATATAGTTCAAAATAAAGTTATTATGCAATATTTAACCCTATTAAAGGGTATTTAGACCACTGATTAAACAAATGACTGGCTGGATGGCTGACTGCACACACTACATATTATCTTGCTTTTTGTTTAATACCCTGTCTGCATTTTTATTTTATTTTATTTTATTTTATTTTATTCATGTCATTCATGTGAGAGCTGTCCACCTTGAGACTCATTGGACCAACCTTAAGATGCCCTTCCTTTATGGGAGCTCTAGTGTGATGAACTGTTGATCAAGTGATTAA
This sequence comes from Centroberyx gerrardi, assembly GCF_048128805.1. Classification (NCBI taxonomy): domain Eukaryota; kingdom Metazoa; phylum Chordata; class Actinopteri; order Beryciformes; family Berycidae; genus Centroberyx; species Centroberyx gerrardi. The sequence goes on from NC_136009.1 coordinate 20,470,678, forward strand.
ACAATTCATTGATTTCCATTAATCAATGAGTGACAGAGAGGTCGGTGTGATGCAGTGATCTAATTTATTAATGGTAATGCATTGGAATCCATTTACCAATGCAAGAACACCGCGGTAATTTGTCAGAGGAAAGTAATAAAAACACAGCGCACGCTTCGTGCGTTGATCAATGGATGTCACCAAGACTACACAAATGAAGGCTGAGCAAAGGAAGACTTGCCACTGTACAAAACATACTCTCTCTCTCTCTCTCTCTCTTTCTATCTCTCTTTCTCTCTCTCTCTGTCTATCCATGGATGATTGGTGTACTCTGAAGAGTACATTGTGTGAGGGAGACTGCTGTGATAGCCATCCAGCACACACACACACACACACACACACACACACACAATCATACAGCTGCCAAACAAATCTCCTAGGATAAGCTGGCAGCACATAAATGTCACCAAATCGCCATATACGCACTCAAACACACAGTCAATCTCTATAGTACACACAAGCACATGCACAGTCAACCTTTCCCTGACACACACACACACACGCACACACGCACACACACACACACAGAGTCCACACACACATATTGCATACTGTCAATCTTTCCCTATTACACGCACAACATACACTTCCCTTCACCAATGTGTGTGTGTGTGTGTGTGTGTGTGTGTGAACAGTCAACAGCTGTGGGGGCTGCCTGTCAGTTGGAGCTCCCTCTCTTCAGACGGAGGCTCTTTGTGAGATTAAAGGCTGATGTGATCTCTGACACGCAACAGGAGCCCTTAGAGCACACAGTCGACTGCAGAGCAGCCGTGATGAAAAAGGCCCGGGCCCCGTTACATTCATCTGACGCACTCTCCAATATCCAAAAAGACAGATGATTATGATAGGGAATTTAAGACAGCGACCAAATGGACGAGACAATGAAGTCACCCGAGGAAACTAAATCTGGCTGAGGCTGATGTGTGGACACGCACAGTCAGACACTGACACAGACACACACATACACACACACACACACACACAATGAGAGAAATAATGACTAATCATGGAACAACAGACCATACCATGACACAAAAGAAACTGAAAATAAATTTGAGTGATGTGAACTCTCTAGGGGAAAAGGGGGGGGAGAGGAGAGGAGAGGAGAGGAGAGGAGAGGAGAGGAGAGGAGAGAATGAGTGGAAAAAGAAGCAGGCTGATAGATGAACTGCGGGAAAAACATGGATAGCCCCACAGTTTGTTCTCTCCTGCCGTCTCCTCACTCTTCATCTTTGGTGCAGGAGGAAATTACATGTCATTCAGACCTCCAGCAATAACAATAGAGATGTTTTTTTGAGGACCCCTACCAGCACATACCACCACTACCAGCTCTTCCTTCTACCGATGAAGAATGATGTGAGCTGAAAACACATAACAAATATTTCCTACTTGCATTATGCTGGACTCTCTTTGGTGGAGGTGGTGATTGGGGAATAGGTGTAAGGAGGTAATATTGTAGTATTTATTTTATTTAAGGGAATTATCTGCCTAAAGGAACTGGGAGAAATGAGAAATTTAAGGCTCAAGGTTGTGTTTTTTAATATTCAATGAAAAACACCATAGGTACATACAAGGGACAGGCAGCAACATAACTGAATGGACCTGACAAAAGGGAAAAGAAAAGAAGAAAAGGAGAAAAATGAATAGACTCCCCCATTGACCCACCTAACCACCTGCAAACACACACACACACACACACACCTACACACACACACGCACACCATCTCTGTAAACTTCAGTATGGTCTTCATTCTGTCCAAACCCTAACCCTAACTCTATACATGTGGACATTTACAGTAATTTCCAGTGATTTCCAGTCAGATATAACATGCAGTAAGAAAGGGATTCAATTTGAGCTCTGAGATGAAAAAAAAAATAATAATAAAATAAAAAATTCACTGTCATTTCCTCGTCTCTTTAAAAAGGAGGGGTGCTGCACACTCGTATACTCAATGCAAAAATATGCATCTTTATTTAAGCCGAAAATTGAGGCTAGGACAGTGCAGCAACCCTCCTTTTCACAAGATGCTTAGTCTTACTCTGCCATGGTTAGCACCTCTCCAATACTGGTGTACGTTCCTTTTGTTCCTTTCTGCCTGCTGAAGTAAACAAACCATCCAACAGAGTTGAATGTAGTTCTGATCTATTGGGGGCCCTGGATTGGTTGCAAGCTCTCTCTATGTTTCTCTCTCTCTTTTATGTTTTCACTCTGTCTATCCCTGTTAGTATCACACATAAACACACACATACTGTAAATAAAACCACTGTGAGGTGAACCCTTGCTCTTTCCTACATCCTAATACGGATTTCCTAATTTAGATGAATAAAGGGAGCAACAAACAAATTCATGAACACAAAGAGGCCAATGACCTATAAATTTACACATAAATATGAAACACAAAACACCAAAAAAGCAAGCACAGAGGTACATATACACACACACACTTGTTGAAAACAGAGTAAAAGTGGGTACTTACAGTCCCCGGAGCCTGAGCCAAATCTTTTCAATCTGTTCCGGCTGGAGGTACTTTAGGGACGTGCTCTCAAACTCCTCGATCTCTTTGGTGGGCGACTCCATGTCACAAGCTCGCAGAGGGCCGGGTGTGCCAACAGGAGATGAAAAAAGTTTAATCCCTCTTAAGTGTGAGCAGTCAGGAAGGAGCAACACCGGTGAGAGGTAGCGCTGTGGCGGGACGTGGGACGCGGCAAAGGTATCCTCTCGCTCCCTTCACATTTGCACCCGCAGCTGCGACAAACCAGCCGTCATCCTTCTCTTTCCTCTCTCTGTTCCCTCTCTCTCTCTTTTCCTCCCCCTCTTCTGTTTTGTTCTCTACTCCTACTTGTGTATGTGAGTGTCAGTGAAACTCAGTAGTAGCCTGTGCAGTGCAGCGCTCTAGCGGTTGTGACAGTCGTGAAACGGCACAACTGTATCTCTTTCTTTTCCCTTTCCCTCTCTCTCTCTCTCTCTCTCTCTCCTCTGTCTCTCTTACTCGCTCACTCCTCTCCTGTGTGAGCGCAGGGGTCCTGGAGCCGTGCCATGCTCTCCCAGCAACAACGGGATGCAGACGGCAGGGCAGCGCAACCCGGGATTAAAACTCACTGCTGAGCTCTCCAGAGAAGAGGGAGGGAGGGTGGAAAGAAGGGGGGGAGGGAGGGAGGGAGGGAGAGGGGGAGGGAAGGAGGAGGGAAACACTACCAGTCAAAGAGAGGGAGGAGTCTGGCTGATAATGAGAAACCGTGTTCTGTTTCATCTACTGGACTGCGAGGGAGTGAGGGAGGAAAATGAGTGGGGATGGAAGAGAGAGAGAGAGAGAGAGAGACATTTAGGAGATGATGGGGAGGGTGGATTGGAAGACTGGAAGGAAGGAAGGATGCAGGCATGAGTGAGTTGGGTTTTGAGAGTAAATCACAGTTAAAGAAAAGATTTTGAAACAGAACTCAAGGGCCTTTCCCTCTGCTATAGTGACACAGATTTTCTCTATGACTCTCTCTCTCTCTCTCTCTCTCTTTTTTCTCCTGTCTGTCTCACTCATAGACACTTATACACTCGTGTTTGCATGTGTCACCAGGAATAAAATGGTGAATATTATCAGGCGCATTATAAGACGCACTTCATTAGAGATGTGGATCAGAATTTAAAACGATGCACAAGCACTTTCCACTAGGTCTGTAATGCAGATAATACATTTGCTGTACAACATATTTAAATGTCATGCCAGGGAGGATTAAATACTATGGCGTGCAGACAGTGTATTGTCACTGATTTGGTTGAGATTATTCTGATCCAATGAGTGCATTCTGGAACATCCCATATTCAATCCCCTCAAATACAAGTATTGCAATGCATAAATTCTGTGTGAATCAGTTCTATGGATGTTCAGAGGGCGCTATTGAATGAGATTAACAGATCTCTCTCTCTCTTCTTTCTCTCTCCCTCTCTCTCTCTCTCTCTCTCTCTCTCTCTACCGCACACACGCCAGAGCATCACAAAGCCACAATGTTGTCCTCTAAATCATTAGGAACAAACAGAACATTTGATGTATCACCCCCATTTCAACTATTGTGGTTTATTTCATTATTTTTTAATGGCTTTTCTGCTTCAACTGGCAGTCAACAGTGAGAGAGAGAGAGAGAGAGAGAGAGAGAGAGAGAGAGAGAGAGAGAGATAGGGGGATGACATGTGACAAAGTGCTCATGTTACATGTGAACCCAGAACACCGTGGTTACATGGTATCCACCTTAGAAACTTTAGTAATACTGAGTATTCAAGTATTTACTTTCTCTTTCATTGAGCACATTTTATTCTACAAAATATCACCTTTTCCCATATTTTCAATGAGATGCCAGTTCATTGATTTCAACATTTTAAGTCGCCACTGACTGTCTGGAACACTGTCTGGAATTACAGATTATACACACTCACCCTCATCACCTCACTTTATTAGGTACACCTATCTAGTACCGGCCGGTCATCTGTTGCTATAGCCCATTTATCATAAGGGCCAACAACTTGTGTGTGTTGTGAGATGTCCTTCTGCACACCACTGTTGTAAAGAGCTGTTATTTGAGTATTTGTATTTGTATTGTAATTTATATTATTATATCTGTTAGCTTGAACAAGTCTGCTTATTCTGTGTATTCGGCCACAGAATTGCCGCTCACTGGGTGTTTTTTGTTTATCGCACCATTCTCTGTAAACTCTAGAGACTGCAGTGCATGAAAATCCCAGGAGGGCAGCTGTTTCTGAGATGCTGGAACCACGGTCAGAGTCGCTTAGATCACGCATCTTGCCTATTCTAATGTTTGGAGAACAAAAAACTAAAGCACTTCACCATGTCTGCATGCTTTATATATTGAGTTGCAGCCACAAGATCTGGGGGATCAGGTTTGGAAGAGCAGGCTATTTACGTTAACGAGCAGGTGTACCTAATGAAGTGGCCATTGAGTATATAGTAGTGCTCAACATGCAGCTGCTTTTTCAGTGCATTTCAATCACTCCTAAGATGGTGTATTTTATGACCATACTCAATAGCAATAGCTACAACATTTTTGAGGTTCTTCTTCTTCTGATTCACATCTTCCTCTTCCTCCCTCTCTGAACTCCCAGTAAAGAACCATGAGAATTTAGGGCTCCGTCTTCTAATTTTCTCCATGTCCTAAGACTTGCATGGATGACTCAGCCCAGCAACCCCCCTTCCCACAGCCCCCCACGATACCCTCAGGTCTTTCAATTACTTGATGCAGGAGGCAGGGATAATGCCAGGGCGCCGCCTCAAAGAGGTCCCCGCTTTCATCTGCTGAGATGGGCCCTCCGTGAGGAGGAAGGAGAGAGGTTTGTCTGTGTGCCATGACGCCTGCCGATGTTCTCTTCAAAGGCACACTCATCTACCCCATCTCTCTCTCTTTCTCTCTCTCGCTCTCTCTGTCTTTTGCTTTCAGTTTTTCTCTCTTTCTCACTGCCTCACTCCAATCCACTCTTCATCATTGTTTCTTTTTGGTTTTTTTTGGCTTTTGTGGAGGTGTGCTGGCCCCCAGGAGACCCCAGGCCAGAGGCAGAGTCGGCAGGTCAACTTGAGGGGAAATGCTTTCTTTCTTTCATCCCTTGACTTTCACCATAATATCTGTAGTCCCAACCTCTACAGTAACTTCACATTCCACTGCCTCGTGTTCACAGGTCTGCACTCTGGGACTGATGTAACATGTCAGCTGTATGTGTGAATGCGGCACTGAACAAGCCCTGCGAGAAAGGCTGTGTCAAAGGCCTTTGAAAGTGACTTTGAGGTGTATTAGATTCCAAATGACACTGCACATTTCCTTTTTGAAAGTCATTTTAGGCAGTGTTCACATAGATCCAATGAAAAAGCCACCAAACACAATAATATCTCGCGCTGATTGAAGCAGCGGTAGCTTGAAGTTTACAGAAATGGACCGATGATCAGATGGTTGCCAGTTAGAATCCATAGATCGGCTGGTGCGATCTGGGTATGGGAAGTGAAGAATAAAACTCTCTCCTCCCTTAAGGGCTGTTGTCAAACTGCTCTTGAGCTCTCGACACTGAACTCCCACCTGCCTCCGTTAAATAAGGGTCCTTGTCTGGTTAAATGGAAGATCTCAAAAGAAAGTTGACAACAGTAAGTATTTATGACTCATTCCCATGGCTCCTCAAATGTGAATCTCTCTGTGACATTTGATTCTGTGACAAGTCTTGATAATCTCAGAACGCCAGGCTCTCGCATATTACCAGAGGGTAAAAGGGCCTCTGATAGAAAATATTTGTTACAGCAAAAATATTTGTGATGGCAAAATTTATCAGATGCATAAAATAGCAGGCTCGAGAATACTGCCTTGCTGAGGGAGATGTGGCCTGGAGCTTGAGCACCCAAGGAATCTCAGAGAATAATTACAATGCCAACTGATGAATGAAGAACCTTGCCAAAAACAAAATACTACTGTAGGAATGAGGCTTAATTAGATTCCTTCATGGTGAGAGGGCACGATACAGCGATGCTGAATATTTGAAGAAATATTAGGAATACTAGGAGGCCTTTTTCTTGCTGCTCATTTCCAAAGTTAATTTGCTGCTAGAATCTGAAACCTGATGACTTTAGTGACCCCCTGAGTCCCGTAGTGGCAGTGTTTTACATCACTGTTGCAAAGACGACTCTCCGCTTGCTTTCCCCCTCTGCAGAGAGAAGGCATATCTAGAAGGGGTGACATGAGGCTGTCATAATGCAACTTGATTAATAGAACTGGAATAAACTTGTGTAAGGATGCAAGTTAATTTTCAAGTCAAATTCAGGTCAGTCAGTCGATCATTCAGTCAAACAGCGCTCTCTCACCTTGCATTGAGGGATGCTCACTCACTCGGTGTTACAATCTCGCTAAGCTTTGCAACTGCAGTGGCTAATTTATGCATGACAAAAAATATATGTATATTTTGCTGGCAAATGTTTAATTTGGAATTTATTAAGTTTTCCCACTGCTAACGAAACAGCGTTCTCTCACCTTGTATTACAATACGGTACGATACGATACGACACGATAGAACTTTATTGTCAGATTTCTATGAAATTTGTTATGCATCATAGCAGCTCCGTTTTTAAAATCACATTGCACATAAAAGACATAATCACACTACATGCGCTGTGGGACTGGACAGCATCTGTACTTTTGTTCACCTACGAACAAGTAGGGTGAGGCAGTCCTCGTCCTGTTGCCGTTGAGGCTCTATCTTTGTGGCATAAGTCAATCCTGCACATTTCATGGGAAATCATACCCTTGGACACAAAATAAATACAGAGAGAGCAACACAAAGAATAAACCGATTTTCACGGCGATGGTCTCCTTTTTCTACAGCCATTATACTATGCTGCCAAAATCAAATTGAGAATGATATATTCTACATGTAGGAGCAATAAGGAATCTGACTGCAACACTGAGAGTAATTAGTGTCTGAGGGACACATTTTAAAAGATACACAACACATCCATGGCTGCACAGAAAGCATATGATAGTCATCACAGAAGCAAGACTTAAGACAGAGTTGAAAGGAGGAGAAGTAAATATAACAGAATGTAAATAAATGGCTGTTGCAACTCAAGTATCTTTACCAGCTTGCCTTGGGGGACTACTAAGCAATAATACAGTATGTCTGAATGAGTGATTATGGAACAGGAAGGAGATTTAAAGATATACCTTTTATTTAATCTCAAGATTGATGAACCAGCAGTGAGAGCCAAAAATGGCTATGTCCTTTCACATAATGATAATCAAAACATGCGCTTGATTTATTTCTATCACAACTACTACTCACAGAAAAATACCTAATGAATCAAGTCTTACAAAAATGAATTATTTGTATGACTACGACGGAGGGACCTAATGGAAATTAAGCTCTGCTAAGGTATTCTTGTCACTGTGCTCAGGCTCCCTCAGCTCACACATCGAAATCAAGACATTAACAGCCCCGGCCATTTGGAGGTGCATGAAAAATTCAGATCTCATTTGAATTTCCAGGCAAGTTGATACGGATATCTATGCATCAAAATAGCATTCGGCTTTGCAGTAATGACCACATTTTGGTGAACATCATCTATCACAAAATATGATTTCCCATCTATACTTCATTTCTTTTTTCGTGTCGGATGTAGTGGAGATGGAAGGCTGGCTGGGGGAAATTGAGGGCACTGCACCGTAAACCTGGCTATATTCATTTGCAGAGTGTTGGAGGTGGAAAAAAGCCTCAGTGAAGAGGCTTCCTATTCATCCTCCAGGGAGATTCCTATAGGTCAAAGGTCACATATACACCTGCCGAGGTGAGGAGAGAAGCAATCGGGTTTCAAGTATATCGAGTAATATGGAGGCCATTTTCTATTACACAAAGCTTTCTGTTTTGCATTCTCTTACAGTTTTGAAGGCCCACACCGTAACAGCAGCATGACGCCCCCTGTCGCCCAAATAGTGGCTTTGTTTACATAATGATTATCAACGTTTTCACTCCGAAATGTATTTTCTGCACTTTTGATAAACTGAAGTGGAAGTATGCGGCACGTAAACATGAGGAAGTAAAACTTGAAGTGATATTTATATTAATATTTATAAACACTGATCTGTATTTTGACTTATTTTGGAGGTGCGAATATTTTCTCTACTGACTTATTATCATCTAAAAGTCAGCCCCTTGAAGAGCCTATATCATCGATGTTGGGTGAAAACCATGCATGCACCGTGCATTTTTGAGTTTATCCATTGGGTTTTGAAAGGGTTTCAAAGCCAAAGAGATCAGAAAATGTTTTCAACCCATAGAGAACCATGTAATCCTTCAACTAAACTTAAAACCAAAAAAATCACCAAAATTGGAGCTCCAAGGTTTTCACATGACAACAGCGATGTGTGACCACACTCCAAATTTAGATGGTCAGTTTACATCTTTAATGCCTTCATAAAGTCATCTAAATATAAGCTAGCATGGGAAGTCAATTATTGTAATCATTACCAGTCACTAGGACTGCACCATAATTTAATTCAATAACATTTGTGCATGAAACTGCTAATGTAAAAATGTTTGATTCTCATTCTTAAATCTAAGTCTCCTTCTCTATCAGCAGCAAAACTAAGGCTCCCACATGCCTTGGGGGCAAACTGCAGTCCAGGATAGACGGTGATATTCTGTCCCAGAGTTCACTGCAGGGTCAAGGCTCAGGAAATGCCACACTCACAGTAACTCACATGGCTCAAAGTGACAAGCATCACAACAAATGTATGCTGCGCAGACAAAATACACAGCAGCCCTGCAAATGTATTAACTGTACTCCATCATGTAGCTGCACTAAATCCATTACTGTATTAAACAGACACAAAGATGTAAGCAAAGCACTAGAAGTAGAGGTCTATTCACAGGTTCAAGTAATCATGGGTGAGCGGTTTGCAATTCACATTCAGTACTAAAAGGCTGCTACATGAGCAAAGTGAATTCACTGTTATTGAGTAAGGTCAGGAGGCAGGAGGTAAGGGTGAGGGCAAATCTAAAGAAATCCCCTTAATCTATTTCCTGCCTCCTATTTATGAATGCCATTAAAGAAAATGGACTACTCTATCACAAAATATGTCAATACAAACACAGGGCTATGCTTCTCGAAAAGTACATATGGATATTAACATTACGTAGCATGTGCTATATGTCCTATGTCTTAATCCTAGTGTGTCCACATATAAGAAAAAACATTTTACAATATTCAGTGTTCAACTCAACTTTGTATCCAATTTGGAATTAACATTAAATCTCTTAAATGAAATAACAAAATGTCTTTCTTTCACCACTTTCACATCTTTATAATATATAAATTCATCTTTGATTATAGCCAGGGTGGTAAAAAGGGTCACTTAATGAAACACTATTGATCTAGTTCAATCAATACCCCAAAAGTTACATTATTCTGGAAAGGTTGTAGGCTGCACACAGGGGAAGAAACATATTGATTACAGCATGTTATTTAAGCCAAGGTCGTGAGCTATTATACAAACACAAACAGTGTGAATAAATGGATAACTTGGACCACATTAATATGAGTATTTGGTAATCTAAAACTAAATTTGATGAAACATGAGCCTGCAATCTGTAGACAAATTATTGCACAAAGATCACAACAGAGAAAACACTGAACGAATCCACCGTGCAGTGCAGTTACACACCACCAAGGTCACAGCTTCAAATCCCCCAAGAGCCTCCCTAAATTAAAACACATATATCTGTAACAGCTGGCTGTAATATATCTCTATAAGTCACTTTGGTCAAAAGTATTGGTAAAATTGATTAATACATCCAAGTCTGCTTGTACTTGAAAGAATACTGTACCAACTTCATATCATTCCACAGCTGCTGATGTTCTTACACTGCAAAAAAAGCCCATCTTAACAAGTCATTTAGTCTCATATTCAGCCTTCTTATTTTTCTTAAACCAAGAGAAAAAATCTGCTAGTGAGGTGAGATAACTCCACTTTTTTCCAATGCAGTTTCACTTTTCTAGAAATTAGTGTCTTGAAACAAGTCAGAATAAGGCAGATAAATGCACTACTACAAAATTCTTGAAACAAGCTGATTTGTATTGGAAACAAGTGAAATTATCTAACCCCATTGGCAGATTCTTTCACTTTTTTTGAGAAAATTACAATTTTAGGACTCAATAACAGACTAAATGACTTGTTAAGATGAAGATTTGTAATTCACATTTCACACTAGAGGGCACCCAGTAAAACTATGATACGACAGTCGTAGAACTGCCATAACGTGACATCACACTGAACAAGGTCATACACTGGTCAACTCTGCACAATTCTGATGGGCGACACTGAAGGAGTTGCCTCAGTATTGGTCCATTGATTACACTGTGAAATTTAGTTAGTTGGAAACATGTGAATAGAGATTTGATTTCATCTTGCTTCTGTTACTGGGAACATTGCCCATCTACAGCGCCCAAAAATTGCCTAGTGTATAATAGCCTTAATGCAGAAATATCATGTGGCAGACAGCAGCTCTTTAACGTCATAATCACAGCGAGGTTCATCCTCAGTCATCGTGATGAATAGCTCTGCCATTTGCCCCTTTGTTACCAGTCACACTGTCCAGTGGAGCCTCATTAGCCGGCTAGTGAGGCTAGTGATGGGGGTCGGTGCTGCACGGGGGAAGTCAGCGGGGGTCTGTGAACCTGTGGCTGCAGTCAAAGGAGGGGTCAGCCTCCGAAACTGTGGGCTACCAAGAAGGAGACAGCTGCCTTAATCAGCTGCAAAGTTCACGGCAGCACATGGCATCCAATTAACCAGGAGATAAATCAGACTGCTGACCGCACCTCTGGAGCATCTCTGAGTTTGAGCTGCATGTGTGTGTGTGTGTGTCTGTGTGTGTGTGTTTCTGTTTGTTTGTTCTGCATGTGTTCATGGTGTATTTGTGACTATTTTGGTGTTACTAACAAGAGTACAAATGGGCACAAAATGCTATTAGCTGGTTAATGAATTTAAGCAAAGCCATTCACAAACTGCTGGATTCACCTTCTGTGTAGCCCACAGCCCATTCAATAGCCAGCCAGCGCTTTAAAATGCGCATAGCACCCCTAACAAGCGTAAACAACAGCATGACACCAGCCACACCGATGAGTCAGCGTGTGTTTATACACTAATGGCTCCATATTGTTTGCTGTCCCTCACTGTGCGGCGAAGGATGCACTGGATTGTGCTGTAGCTGGAGCTGTGAAGCATGTTTAACTGGTGCAGTCTTTGCTAAATGATAATCAGAAAACTATTACAGTTGCTGTTATGAGTCTGAAGTATGAGGCATCCGTTCAGCTGTTCGAGAAATGGACTGAAAAATGCGTGAATACACTCCAACAGCTGTGCTGCGTTGTGAAAATTGAGGGAAGACCAGAAAAATGCAGCCAACCAAGCACATTCAGTGAGACGTCTGGATACTTGGAGGGAAATGAACTGTGGAGTTTAATCAAACTTGTGTAACTGTTGAAAAGCACTACCCAAAACCACTCTTACTTGACTGTAATTATAGTATACATTACAATCTAAACATTCTAAATTTCAACCCCCCCCTGTATTTATGCATAACTCAATTGAATTTAACCTTTATTCAACCCCAATTCTATGACAGTGGCTGCTGACCTTTAACTCACTCACTCCCTGTGCCTGCCCTTGCTACACATCACGTGACTCTATCTCCATTCTCCAATAAAATCTAATTATGCTCGCCTGGAGGATAACAGCCAACTCTGGCCTCGGAGGTGACATAGTGGTTACGTCACTTTACGGATGACTGCTAGCTCCCTGGTCATTTAATCTCCATGTGCCATAATCCTGCCATTTGTCATTCAGTCGTAGGTCCCTGCAACGCTCTCTGTGGATCTGCCCTCCATTAACCACCCTTGGCCTGGTCAAAGAGGTCCGCTGACCTCATGGGACTTCCCAGACAAATAAATAAGGAAGAAGATGGCCGGACATTCGTAACTATGAGTGCGAATGAGAAAAAACAGGGAGGGAAACTGAGTCTTTTTCTACAGGCTACAGTCGAATTTTGGTAAATCCCAAAATTCACCAGCTGCAATCACCTTTTCAGTAGTCAAATGGGTTTTACAAATAGGAAGACCTCCAAATCATGCTCAGTTACCTGTCAAAGGGGCTGGTAGGGTATTTTTAAGCGTATTTAACCTTCATTTAACCAGGCAAATCGAATTGAGATTACAAACCTCTTTTTCAAGGGAGCCAATACACAACTATACAAATTTTCCACCCTCAGCCAAGGATTTTTCGACAGTCTGCTCTGCATGTCTAATATATGACATTGACATAGGTCACTGTCTCTGTGGACAAATGAACCGTTTCCTCTCTGAAAGGTGAGAGCGCCTTGTGTTCCGGTAGCTGTCCTGCACTGCCTGTGTTTTTCTTTTCTATCTGGGCTGTAGCTTTTTAAATGAAGGAGCAGGCTGTGTCCAGTCAAGTGGAAAATCACTTTCTCCTTGTCGCCACCCTACACCGGAAAAGGACCCGTGTTCTCGGGGAGGCTACGGGAGAGAACAACAGCACTGCAATTTGAGATAACATAGAGAAGCACCCGGAAATAAGAATGCGTTCCTGCAATGAGACTTTGAGAGAGCAGAAACATAAAATAGGGTAAACAATAGTCAAATGAGATTGCCGCAATATCACACCAAACACCCCTGCTGAGACTCTGTGAATGTTTGCTATTTTAAGTCAAAAAACCTCGCTCTCCAAGTAGACTCGCCATAACCTCCTGTCTGTTTTGCATACAGCCAAAAGCCCCTGACAAATGCTTACTTTTTGCCACCTGCGGCATTTGTAATGGTCTCCTGAGCCGGCCAGGTTAATTGGAATCAGGCGTTAAGTGACGTTCAATATTCTAAACGTGACAACAAATTATGTTAATGGTGGTTTGAAGTCCTTGTTATCGCGGTGGAATCAATCATGTCCACGTCCCTTGAGGTCAGGAGCGATACATGGCAATTAGAATTGTGCGCGCTTCTTTGTGTGCGTGTGTGTGTCTATCAAAGAATGCTTAAATGTCAGATAGAAGATTATCCTCTCAATAGAAAGCAACCATTTTCAGAGGTTCTACTTTAAATCTTGCCAACTTAATAATAGTAGAGTAATCAGATTTGGAAGACAAGTGTCTCAAAATGCAAAAGCAACACACAATACAGCAAGAAGTCTGATCACATATATCTGTTTGCTTCTGAGGTATGTGTTGAAAGGTATTGAAAAGGTATATTTAAAACAACTGAGAAAAACCTGCATGTGGTATAATGAGCTGGAAATGACAAGCGAGGTCCTACTGGACCCTAGCATAGGGTCCATATCCTGAGTAATAAGTAAACCATAATAATAGCCTAATTGTTTAGCCTGGCAGCACCAAACCTGATGGCTGTTTTCTCGGTGGCCTCTGGTCCATCTGTTGCAGGGAGTTCATCAGCCAGAATCTCCTCAGGACTACGCGGGTCATTCAGGGGGGTCTTCTGCTCTTTGCCTTTGATCCCCATCCCCGCCGTGATGGCATTCCACAAAGCACTCTGGGACTTTGAGCCTGCGATAAAAAAAAAGGCTTAGTAGTGTTATGGTCATTTTGTATGGTGCCGTGAGGAAGCTTTCATCTATTTTCCAGACGGTAATGCTGTATACATCAGTAAAGAATAAACTTAACAACCATAACTGTTATCTTTCCTCTGATTATGCATGGCTCTCAGACTCAGTCAGAGGCAGCAAGAGAATTAAGAGCCTTTGTGATGCTGCCACCTTGTGGGTGTATAATGTCAATACTAGTTCATCATTCTCCCCCTATTACATTTATTACACTGGCATTATATTACTATTTATTAGAGTCGCAGCGCACTCAATCAGATTACAGATTATATTAATAATTTAATTCATTATAATAAGTGAATTGACTTATAATGAAGTAAAATGACATAGGCGTGAACATTAAACTTACGTGCAAAACTGGCCAGTGGTTTGGTAGAGCTCTCTCCGTCTTCATTTGCCACTGGAGGGAATAAATTGATGGAACAGAGTCAAGTAAAGTGACAGAGCTTGCTTGGGTTATGCATACATAAGACCTGCCTGGCCATCAGATGCAATTGCCATGAAACCCCGTTTTAAAGGATCATACCAGTGTTTTTGGCTCTTTTTTTTTTTTTTTTTACCTTTCTCCAGTGGTTACCAATGACTTTAAATTTCCCTGCAAGAGCTTTTATGTCACCCATTGCCTTCTTGTCAGAATCTTTGTGGATTACTTGCTGTGTGTTTGTGTGGATTGTATATTCAGTTGTCATTTAGTCTTTATTTAATTATTTATTTCAAATCTCAATGGGATCTACCTGGTTAAGTAAAGGTTAAATAAATAAGAATAAATAAATTATTGTTTATACACTTGTTAAACTGCACAGTTGAATAGCCTGCTTTGGGTCTGCGCAACTGTAGATTGTTGTTCTAATTATGCAGGAGCTAGTAGTTTTATATAATTTGCGCTCAGTGCAAATAAAGAGGGGTAAATGGATCTAAAGCTGCTGTGTGTCTTTTGCCTGATCTGAGTAGTTCCTGTAGAAAACAGAAGACTGCAAGAGCTCAACAGAGTATAATAAGCTAGCAAGTCAAGATATACATAGGATGCTCATAATCGCTACAGAAAGACACACTACATAGTCTATCATTGTGATAATGATGTTTGTGTTGAATACTGCACATGCTTGTAAACTGTTTCTGAACTTTGGAAATCACTTTTTCGCCGATTAAACATGTACAGTATGAGTTAAAGCTGTTCACACTCCGTCTTAACAACTACTGTTAACCCAGCCACCCTTTCCTCTGTCAAGCCAAGACCATGTCACCCCTAACTTTAGCCAACAACATGCTAAATCAAACATATAGTACTAAAGTTGTTATTTGCTTCATTTTAATGTGTTCCGTATGTTTCTTTATTTTATCTCTTTGTTTATTGTAATTATGTGTTGTGTGCCTTGCTAGAGGCCAACTTTCCTATTAGGCAAAACATTTTTTTCCCATTAGGGAATATAAATCTTTGTACTTGAAATTTGAACCAATGTGAGCAACCATGCTGAACAATCCAGACAATGAAAAATATGTGTATATACACACAGTCACATATACCCACTAGTTAAGGTACACCTTCCCATTTACACAAACAGCTTGCTCCTCTAGACAGTGAATCATGTATAAATAAAGCAGATGTAGAGAGTGACAGAAGTAGACAGTGTTGGGAGGTTCGTTTACCATTCAGATAAACATTAGAGTGGGCAAGAAGTGTGATTTAAGTCACTGTCAAAAGAAGTGTGATTTAAGTCACTGTCAATGTGGTATAATTGTTATTGCCAGACATACCAGTCCCAAAACGGCCACCCTCCTGGGATTTTCCCACAGTACAATGTCTAGAGCTTACAGAGAATGGTTTGGATTAACAAATCACATCAGTCAGCGGGAGTCCTGTGGGCAAAAACACCTTGTTGATGAGAGAGGTCAGAGGAGAATGACCACGCTCATTCAAACTAAAAGGCGGGCCACAAGTATACAAATAATAGCATAGTACAACAGTGATATGTAGAAGGGCATCTCAGAATGAACAACTTGTTGTTGAAGCAGATGAGGCTTGTAAGAAATAAAATGTATACTGTGCTTTTTTATATGAATAGTACACTCTGTTCTTGCTTTCCTTTGTCCTGCACAGTGGAGTGTCTTTTGTCCTACTTACTACAATGATGTAATCAGTGCTTGAATGCATGCATGATCACTATATATGGTTATGTGTGGTTTTAAGTGATTCTATAGGTGGACATGCAGTTAAAAGTCCGAACTGGTGGGTTGGTTTTGAGCCAAGTAGGTTTGGCTATGGGCCAAGCTTTATAGTTTTGTTTACTTCAACCTATATAAGTGGATCCTAAACTCCTGTCTTGGTCACTTCTTTGTTGCTTGTCTGGAACACTGAACTGAACCATGCATGTCTGAATAAAGAATCCACAGAAGACTCTTGAACCTTGCTTATTCATTTTGACCCACAACGGGTGAAGTAAAACTTTGCATTTACAGGCTACAGCAGCAGCAGAAGATCATGCCTGGTTCCACTCCTGTCTCCTGTCAGCTAAGAAGAAGATGAAGCTACAGTGGGCACCTGGTCACCAAAACTGGATCAATGAAGAGTGAAAAAACGTTGCCTGACCCTGGTTTCTGTTGCAACACGCTTGATGGCAGGGTGAGAATTTGGTGCAAACAGCATGAATCTATGAATCTATCCTGCTTCAAAGGTACAGGCTGCTGCTTCTGGTGATGTAATGCTGTGGGGAATGTTTTCTTGGCACACATCAAGATCTTTAGTACTAATTGAGTATTGTTTGAATGTCAAACGCCTTAACATTGTTGCTGACCAAGTGCATCCCTTCATGGCCACAGTCTGCCCTTTTCCAAATGCATATAGGAGGATAATGCTCCATGTCACTCAGCACATGTTGTCTCAAGATGGAACATGACAGTGATTTTAGTTTACTCCAGTGACCTGCACAGTCCCTAGATCTCAACCAGCACCTTGTTGAATCCATGCCTCAAAGAATTTAGACTGTTCTGGAGGCAACCTAAACAGTACTAACTAGGAGTGCCATGTGGATACTGAGTATAGACATAAACTGTTTTAGATGCACCTCTGATGCACTCTTGGAGGTAATGGGAGCTGCGAAGTAAGCACAACCCAATACAAAAATACTGACTGTAACTGGGCTGAAAGAGTATGGCATTGTGTATGGAGACAGATCAACATGATGCAATGAGGAAAACACTCTAGATTGCCGGTATGCTCCTTTAACCACCTCTTCATCTTAACAAGTCATTTAGTCTATTATTGAGGCCCAAAATTGTAATTTTCTCAAAACAAGTGAAGCAAGACTAGGTCAAAACCTAGTATATGGCTGGCCCGTGTCCGTCTCCTCTCTCTGCCGCTGTCCTCTTCACCGCGCCCACGGCCCGCATTGATCCTCCCGATCCAAGCCCCAGTCGCTCTGGTACCCATCGGTGCCGAAAATGCCGTTCGCCGGACACCCAGTGACGCATTGGTGTCGGGACCCCTGCCGAAATCTCGGCCAGATCACCGGGAACAAATCGGCGCCCAGCTATCGGCACTGGCCGGCACCGTGTCCCCGGGAAACTCCGGGAAGCGTCGGCAGTAAGCCCTCGGCGCGCCGAAACCTCCATGCTTGTCTGTGTCTCTCTCTCCGCCGACAGAACAGAGGGCTGTCAGGTGGACTGAGCTTGCGCATATGCATCGAAATAAACGGCGATATGATATAATTGTATAGATTCTACTTTAGCTTCAGTTAGCTTCAGTTAGCTTCAGCTTACATGCATGATATTGGTCAGCCTGCTTACTGTGTGGGAGAAGCGGAGAAACAAGATGGCGGAGAAAATTAAACTTACGAAATTTCTGGCTCTCTGATCCTATGATGTGCCACGTGCCACGGCCGACCAATGGTGTAACTTCATCACTCAGTCAACTCTGTCACTCAGTCAGTCAGTCAGTCAGTGACAGACATTCGCGTTTATAGGGTTGGCCCTGCTGTTGCGGTCCAGCCAAAAATTGCCATTGGTGTGAGATAATTTCATTTGTTTCCAATACAAATAACTTGTTTCAATAATGTTGTAGATGTGTCATTTTCTTGATAGTAGTGCAGTGATCTGCCTTATTCTGACTTGTTTCAAGATATTGACACTCATTTCTAGAAAATTCTTGAAACAAGTGAAACTGCATTGGAAAGGGGAGCTATGTCACCTCACTGGCAGAATTTTTCTCTTGGTTTAAGAAAAATAAGATCTGAAGGCTAAATATGAGACTAAATGACTTGTTAAAAGACCTTGACTAGTTGGAAACCCAGCAGAGGCTGCCAGCTGCAGTACCAGCTGAGAGTTAAACAGGAGTGTCTCCAGCCAGTCAATGAGGTACCAGCACTTAGGAGTCACGCTCCAGAGGAGCTGATTGGCAAAGTGCTGCGCAGACTGAAACCCAAGCCCAGTGAGCAATTGATTACTGTGACACTTGCAGGTTGCCATGACAACTGCCATGCTTCCGGCCATCAAGGATGTGATGTTAGGTCAGAGGTAGGATGTTAGAAGTGAGAGGATGTGTCCTTAGAAGAGGAAAAGACAATGTCAATTTTCTGTGGTATTAAAGGATCTTTTTGAGGTGCCATGATGTTTGCAGAGACACCTAAGAAATTATTTGAGGACATTTCTTAGCAATGTTCTCTATTTAATTCCCTTTGTAGGTCCACATCTTGAAGGTCCAATATCTTCAACAGTCAATATTTGCCTCAAGCCCTAACCCTTGAACACTTGTCTCTCCTTATTAAAGTGTTCATATCATCCAGGCAACTTCAAGCTTATGATCAAGAGCAAAAGTTGCATGCTTTGATTCTTGGTACTTCCAATTTGACAATGGTTACTAATCATTTTCCTTTGCAGTATATGTCTATCTGTGAACAAAGTTGTGTTTTATGGTTAAAGTTAAAAATAAGCGTTCTTTTTATCCCCGCGACAGCAGGGGCTTTATGGATCACAATGTCGGTCAGTCGGTCAGTTGCTCAGTTCCACACTTTTGGTCACATGGCTGAAAGTGTACCGCAGGTAGTTAGATTGCAGACTTTCAATCGGGAGACCCAAGTTCGATTCCCAGCAGAGACGCTTCCACAAAATTCACTGTTGCGGGGCTATTAGACTCTTAGTCTTGTTTTCAGTACTTCAACCTTTCTGTGGGATTATCAAATTGAACAAGGATAACAGCAAGATGGATTTTGTTTCTTATCATTCCGACTCATTGACTTGTGCCATCCACACTGTAGTGTGCACAACTAAACTATCAAAGAAGAACTAAGAAACTACCACTTCTCTCAAATGTGAGGACCCACAACATCCAGTGGCAACTCTTTTACAGTCCACAGCACAGAGCAGCTTCACATCACTCTATTTTCAACACTGTTTCAACCCCCAATCCCTCCCTCGCTCCTGCGAGAGCCTCCACAAGCGCTTCAACAAAAACAAGGCAAGTAGCACAAAAGTTCATCAACACTGGTTGTCAAGACAATGGAATGAATTCCAGGCGACGTCAGCAGCACACAGCTTTAGTCTAAGCCCCCTTGTTTCCATGGTGTAGTGGCATTACAGAGACGAGCGCCAACTTCGGTAGAATGGACTAATGTGTCCAGTCGTGCAGAGGCTGAAATGTGTTCTGTGTAACGATGTCACTGTGTCGGTGCCAACCCCCAACAAAAGACCTTATGAGCATCAGACTCATCTTCAACCTCATTGCTCCCCCTCTCCCTCCCTTCCTCGCTCTCTCTCACGCACACACACATTGTCTTTCTGTCACACACTCTCTTGCATCTCGCTCCCATGCAAACACACTCAGCATCTCCTCTCCTACTCTCTGTCTCTCCCCCCCCCCCCAAATTCTTACCTATAGTGATGTTGAAGCCGTCAATGCTGAAGGTGGCACTCCGACCCTTCTTAAATCGCTGCTTCTTGGAGTTAGCTTCCATTGCTCTCGCACCTTCCAGTCACCCGTGCGCCTTTTAATCTGTTTTTAATAGCTTTTGTTCAGTTGCAGTGTCTTATTTCTGTTTCAACGGGGGAACTCTCCTACTGTATTCCTCCGACTCTTGTTAGTCTCAGCGCAGGAGGAGAACTGTCAGAGACTCACCAGTTCTCGTGACAGACTCCGAGCTGGAGAATTTCTCTCAATTCCACATCCACCCCCTTGTATTTGCTGTACACCTTTTTTCTTTTCTCTTTCTCTCTGTCTCTCTCTCGCTCTCTCCGTTTCTCACACCTCAACAAGCTCATTCAAGGAGCTAACGGCTCTTGATTTGTTTTTCTTCTTTACTCGCTCCCACCCACCCCACCCCACCCCTCTTTCCCTCTGTCTCTCTCCATATCGTATGACTTCCCAAGAGGTAGGTGTGTGTATGTGTGTCTAAGTGTGTGTTGGGGGGGGGCATCTCTAGGGGTCTCTAAGTGAACGTGACTCCTCCTACTATCAAGGAAATACAGTAAAAGCAGTCAGTGCTCACTGCTGGTGCAAGTGTTTTTAACTAGACAGGCCTATTCTACCCACTGTTTGTCTCCCTCACACACACACAAACATACAAAAACAAACACGACACTTACATTTGTTATGTCACACATGCCATGGACCCATTGAGCATTGAGAAACAAAGGGAGAGAGAGAGAGAAAGAGAAAGATTATGCGTACAGAGCGTGTTATGTGTACGTTTTTTTTCCCTTTTAATGGATGCTGATTAATTAATAACAATGGAGGTTGAGTAACGCTTTCTCCATTCTTTCGAGTGCTCTCGAGAAAATGTCCACTCTTCATTATATGCTTATTGGAACTACTTTCTCCTTTAACCAATAGACATCTCTGCACCTATGCACGCACACACGCACACACACATACACACACCCACACATACACACACACACACACACACACCAGAGCAACAGGAGATAAAAAGTCCCCTTTATTAGCACCATCTGACATTTAGCTATGGCATTTTTCACGTTTCATGTTCCCCTCTGATTAGTGTCTGTGGCTGTTCTTTTTAAAGGCTCCCGGCTTGTTTGCAGGGTTTCTCCCATGTAAATGTGCCTATGAAAACAGGTTTGGCATTGATGCTAAGACATTTAATTTTCATTTTATATTCCATTTAGGTACAAGTCACAAGCAGTGCACTTACTCATTATATAATTCACCTTTTTGACTGCACACTCCTGTCTATAGGGGAATAGCACATCAGTTTTATCTCCTTTCCTCTCTCCATTTTATTTATTATTGTTCATTGATCACAGGTGATAATGCTCTGTGCTCTTTGGGTTTGAGCCAAAGCTCGCTCTCCCTCTCCCTCTCCCTCTCTCTCCCTCTCCCTCTCCCTCTCCCTCTCCCTCTCCCTCTCCCTCTCTCTCTCTCTCTCTCTCTCTCTCTCTCTCTCTCTCTCTCTCTCTCTCTCTCTCTCTCTCTCTCCCTCTCCCCCAGCCACCTTCCTAACAACAGCCACAATCAATTCTGCAATTTACTCCAGTAGCACATCACATTTTCTAAGGTACTTGACAGCAGAGACAGGGGATTTAGAAGCACTGTCAGGCCAGGTAAGACTACACAGTAAACACTCCTGATGTGTAGCTTTCCAGTGGCAACAAATCTCAATGGCAACACCTACCACAGAAATATGCATTGCAAAAATAATGCACTGATGAGCACAGCGATCGCAAAACAAATGCATACAACATCATTTACGGATAACTTCTCAGTAATGGAACAGTTAATAAGAGGATTGAGAAAAAATCACAATCAGGAGATCTATCCAATTACAACAGAATCCATTTGAGTCACAGAGATATTATTCACTTGTTAGATAATTACTCCAGATCTCATTTAATTTCACTGAGGTACAGTATGAACACTTTCTGCTGAACGCTCTCCTTGCCCCACTCTCCCCACCCTCCAATTCAGACGCAGCAATTATAAAAGTCCTTAATTTTGCTGTGCAACATCAAGTGCCTGCTCCATGGTAGGGTCTCTGTTCGAGAGGGAGTGTTTGGGAATACTAAAATGTTGTTATCTTTTCAGCTGTCAACCATTTGTTTGAGAGGCATGAATTGGTTACAATATAGAGCTTATTAAGCTCTACTATAAGAATAGGCTGTAGTGGCCACTGCTGTGTCAGTGCATAATTAGTTAGATTATTATATTAATGTAGAATTCCCTCGCCAATGTTAAATCCAATCTACATTATTGAATACAAAAAATGAGTGTAATTACCTGAGACATTTTGTGGTTATAGGCGCTGAAGAAGTGATGATATATTATAAATACACTTCAGTAAAGAAAGGTTTTTATGCCATTGCTTTTGTGTACCTTTCATTTTTTCTCTTTTAATTTTCATGTAAAAGGTTTTCAACTGCTACATGGTGTTCTAAAATGCTACAAGATGTTCTAGAATACTACGCGGTGTTCTAGAATGTTGTATGGTGTTCTTGAATGCTATGTGGTATTGCAGAATGCTACATGATGAATGGTCTATAATGTCATGGATCTTTTGTGGTGATTTGTAGGCGCCAGACAGCTTTTTTTTCTTTTGCCTACTCAGACTGCTACACTGTTCTCACTTTCTTACAATTCTGTCATTTGAATTCCCTGTCTACTCATCCCTCTGGTCCCATTACAGGACACGACATAAAACCACACCGGTCAGTCACACAGCTTTAATAGCCTCCCCCCTCACAGAAGTGTGTGATAAGTTATTTCCAACACAGTGGGAAACCGTTTAATGATTAGAGATGGAAGCTAAAAGTGGCAATTAAGAGAATATGACAGTGGGTCAGTGTCATCAGATCAAGGCAAATTGGACATATCTAATTTACTTTGTTATGTAACAGCTGGCTCCACTGTGCCTTTTTGACTGGGCAAGCAGTAATTGGGAGCTGCTGATACATAACAGCATGGCAACTTCATTACCTTCAATCTCAAAGAGTCAGCCAAGAATTTTGGTAAACACATCACAAGCAAAAGACATAAAAGCGTGATGTGTAAAGCTGCAGTATGTTTGGTTTTGATGGTGCAAGGCCTTCCAAACCGCAGTATGTAGAGCACCAGCTGCTAGGAGAGATGTATTGTGTGGCCATACATCTGTGGCATCCTTTTCAAGATCCATTTCCTTCAAGGGTCATTACCAGGCCGACGTCACTGTCACTAGGCAACGGCGAGACCTTTCAGACACTTTGTGGAGATTGCATACATTACACTGAGGATGACAAGGGGTTAATATGCCAAGCAGCACTCATTATGCTACTGTGATGTTTACAGTGTGTATACTGTAGTCGCTGTTATTTTCAGCATCTATTATCCTCACCTCTAACTGTACAGTCAGAGCTCTCTGGTATATTGCAATAGAGATGGAAATCATTGAGCTTTGGCAGGCCTCAGCAACAGGTCCAGATATAGATCAAGTGTCAAGTATGTTTAAAAAAAGATCAAATCTTTGACACAGAAACTTGCAATTTTCGCACATCTTTTTCTGTCACACTAATGATATGCCTTGGGAAAATTGCAGTTGAGACACATGCTTACATGCACAGTTTAAGAGTTTTGCTCCAAAATGACAAATCATAAATTTAAAACAGTGACACCTATCAATTAATAGCACAAAAAAATCACACTATGGCACTTTCTGAGGTATATTTGCAGATTAGAATTTATATACTGTATATGGACTTCAGGTAGTGATTTTTTTTTCCATTGATATATCTGTTTGTATTTTACTGAACCACACATGCTACTATACTTATTTGAAATGCCCTGTGTTCATTTCTGATGTTTTGTCAACACTACAGTACATCGTTAGCACAAAAACACACCTGCTTGCTATTATGTCCACTGAGGGTGAACTATCGCTCAACCTTTGATCTGGCCATCAAACACCAGCATAGGCGGTGACCAACACACATTCATTACTTGCAAAGATAAAGGGGAGGTGAGGACAAACTTTGGGTATCAGAAATAGCCATTTGCAGCATATCAATCCAACAGTTAAGCATCCCATTTCTATCAGTAGTGCATATTTATATTCAACCTTTGTCTTGAACGAATGTGATTTTTGTAGAACCTCACTGGAATAAGTGACCAAAATATAGGCGTAAACCTCTACTAGAGGCTGATAGATCAAGATTTCACTGGATTTTTATTGTGTAATTCATCCCAACAGAACATCAGTATTGGGACATTTTGATTGTGTAATCTATCCCAGTAGCACATCACTATCAAGACAACAAGGACGCAATCAGAGTGAAAAACAAGCTCATTAGAGGTCTCCCCTAGACTGTAAGGCTATGGAACGACTCAAGCTCCGGCTGAACTGTCTGTCCCCGCACCGCTGTTACCACAGTGACACAGTCATGTAATTAAGACACACAGGGAGCCAGGGAGCTTGCCTTTTCCCCTGCTAAATACTCATTAGAGGCACCTTTAAGGGTAATGTTAGCCTGTGTTGCTAACCTGAGGGAGATGAGCTGACAAAACAGTGCTACATGAACTGTCATGTCAATGTGGTCCTGTCACACAAACATCCTGAAGAAAGGGGGGGGCTGTCTCGGTTGAGCTATGCTGCACAAGTTTAGCTAATGACTATTTCACCAGCATGGTGCTGGATCAAAGAGGCAAAATCAGTCAGCTGAGTGTTAGGTCAGCGGGGCAGACGAGCTTAGACCTTTTGATTAGAACCGGGCATCTTTCACACCCAGACACTCTCCTTCCGACAGACCAAGGAGCTAATCACTGTTATTTGGACTGGGTCAGAAAAACACAGCAATCCTGCCCTTTTCATGAAATATATCCCACATATAGGGTGGGAAGTCCAATAGACTGTGCAAATTATAGCACACTGGTCACTGAGGGCACACTGCATTGGAACAACTCCTACACCAGGATCAAAATACTCGCCATGGGGGATGATAATACAAAAAAAATCAGGTAATTCAGTAAATCATGTGCACGGTAGCCGGTTTCTTCTTGTTCTCTGAGGAAATACACTTCAAAAGGAAAAAAAGCTGACAGTAATATCCGTCTGTCTACAGCCTCTATTGGAAAGTAATATAACCTCTCCCAAATCTGCTTCCATTGAAGACACAGAGACTGCATCTGAGTGATTTCTTCCTACAAGATTGAAGATCTGATAAGACCTTTCCCCTCAATAATGTGTCATACTGTAGCCTTGAACACAACCTTCCTCTGCTGTGCCCTATCTAATGTGCTATCAAGTAAATTAATGCAATAGCCAGGGTTTTAGTCCCACAATTGACTAATATTAACTAGGAGAGTGACTCCAGCTCCTTGTACACCATAGGAAACCCTTTGAATATGACCTAGTTCCTGTGCCAGTAACACAATCAACGCCGGGGTAATTGCAGCTCTTCAACATCACTGTCATTACAGAATCTCTTCAGTGGCCTATATTTACACCTGACTCTTATTTCCAAGATAACAAGACACACTCCCATAAAGCTGCGGCTACACTATTCATCCTTTGTGGTTAGCAAAAAAGAGCCATAGCAGAATTTAATGGGATTCATCCATCTTAAATGTGGGGATGTATGGGTGAAGAGGATTTCAGTGGAACCTCTTGAACTTGGGAGAGTGGTCTGCCTTGGCATGGCAGAGCTCAAATCAGAGCCGTTGTCTAAAGTTGAAAAAGCAAATGGTAGATAGCTGGTCTCTTGCACCAGTAAGCTGCAGTGCAATCTCTTAACTTCATAACTTCTAGACCTAATTGAGGAATAACAGGGAGTCGGTGATGCCAGATCCGATGAGACCTCTACACCACTGGGACAGTCTGACATTAAGGAGACCCAACCAGATAGGCTAATCGGGAGTTAGGCGTCTGTGTTGTGTTCCTCAAGAGGAAGCAGCGGAGAGTACAGGTGAGAGTCAGGGAGGAGACTCCTCGCCACACGTGCGCCTCACTGGGGAGCGGGGAGGAAACTCAACAGGAGTCTTCACTGTCATATGGTCATGGAAACGCCACAGTACAGGTGGTATTTTAGGAGCCAGCCAGGGAGGGATCCACTGGGACACATATGCAAGGGAGTTGGAGCTACAGCCGGCAGTGATGGAGAAAGTTGAAGATTAAGAGGATGAACTGAGTGGAATACAGAGGACACAGAGTAAGAAAAAGGATGAAATGTTCATGAGAGATTATATGAATTTGATGAGTAAATATGCAAGATTGTTGAAGTGAATTGCCACATAAACTAGAGCCTGGACAGACTTCACACAGACCTGACTACTGTATACAGAAGCATCGAACTGTAAGCTGCTAGTAAAACTTAGTGCAAAGTATCTCTTATGAAAAACAAACCACAACCCTTCATTCATATGTAAAAATTAATAGGACTCTTGTTATTTTCTCTTGAATGACAGTGTTGCTTATTTCAGGCAGGGGGACACCTTTACTCAGACATCAAACAGATGCTTTGGTAGTGGAGATATGTTGCATTGAGGCTGGTCTTCAAAGAGCTCAGCATTCATGCATTCATTGAGTATCTTTTTTTTTTTTTCAGTAGCATATTCACAATATTCCTCTGATGTGACCAGTCTCTCTCATCTGCATATAAATTAACTAAACACAGAAATGTGCAGTACATCTAACAGGACAGGTGTATTCAGGCTACAGGTGGCTGGTCAGGATGCTCCCAAAGGTTGAGAAATCTTGGATTCATGAGATAATTTCAGTGTGGCTTTTGCTTTTCATATCTTATTCTGTTAAAAAAAAACACTCTTACTTGTGGCGTGATGAGTCAGTCCAATATGTGCTAGATAGACACACTGACAGGCCAGCTACATATCCCTATAATCATATTTTAGCATTAATTCAAAACTTTCAACATGACCTCCAACCAATCTATACACAAATCAGTTTTCATTAAGAAGTATTATATGCTTATTTGTTCCATAAAAGACCCTATCCTCATATATCATACATCAGTTTTCTACTACTTACCATAATCATGAATTTATGTCATAAAGGCGTATGCCAGCCTAAAAAGGTAAATAACGTCTCTTCAGCAAATCAAAATGGAGGGTAAACTGAGCCCAGCTGAGTTTACCCTCCTCGGCATGCTGCCTGCAGGAGCAACTCTTCCAAACTTACCGCTCGGTGGACACTCGGGAGTCTTTTTCCTCGAAGTTTGTTTGGCTCCATCGCAGTCCTGCGCGTTCAGAACCTCGGACAGCGACTGCCGCGTGCTCTGCCGTCCGGTTTGGCTGGAAGCGACGTTAAAGCGTGCGCTTTTCTTCTTGGCCCGGTCCGATTCTGGAGCGGACTGGCTTCGCTCCGGGTCATGCTCCGGCTCTGAACCCACTTTCACCAACGCGTTCCTCGTCCTCGTCAAGGCGGATGTCACAGAGCCCATCACCACGAGGTTGAAAGCCTTTACTCGGAGCCGGTTGCACTGTATTTGGGCTTATCTTTCATTTTATTCAAAATGTGTAGAAATTTGACTCCATTTTTGTTCCAATCACCATACACTCTGAAAAATATCCTCTTCTGCAGTTCACACACTGTAGCTTGCGAAAATAGCTCGAAACTTCATTTTGAGCGAAATTAACAGTTAGATAGCAAGACGTTTGAGGAAGCGGAATGCAGAGTTTGAACGAATCATGTCTGCATCTCCCTCGATTTCTGTTTCCTACGAAAGAGACGTCACATGGAGAAAGTTGCTCTCTTGACAAACAGATCTCTCGGGGCAGGCCAGCGAAAACAAGCGACGCTAATTACCTGGCAAGTATCCCGGATTATTAAAATGAACAGAAATCCAAGGGCACTGAATTAAATAAACTTTTATGTGAAAATCATCTTTAATTTCCCCTTATTATTCCCATATTTTTAAAGCACTGTGTCGGGAATATTTGAGGGAGCGATGAACATGGTCTGATGAGGTTGGGAAATTAAAATGTGAAATTATTAAGACAAATTCTGACAAAGAAAAATACAATAAAATAAGATAAAATATTGTGAATGGCTTTGCAAAGACGCTTCAAGTGGCATCAACCACCAACAGATGGCAGTCAAACACAGCACGTTTCTCAGTGAATTCAGAGAGGAATTTCTCCTTTCATGTGTGAACCAGTTTATGGCTGGACCTGAACAGTACAGTGGTTTAGTGGTTGAACAGTGGTTTAATCTCACTACACCTCACTCTTGCTTCAGTACAAATCAAGGATATTCCTCCTGTATAGATGGATATTCTGATGAAAACCAGCTCCTGTTACTTTTATTACAGTAATCATTGGACATTAGATCTCACTATTAACAGCTTCAGCATTAGACAACATTTTGATATCCCTTTGAACACTGTGGCCTATGACAGATCAAGAAATTGTAATCAATTTGAGATCTAATTTTGTTGGGCTTTTCTTCCTCAGGGATGCAGATAGATCCACCAAATTTAAGTAACTCAAGTGAACCAGTCTAATGATGACTGGCCAGAAGTGTTATGAACACCAGGAAGTATGATACTGTATATTGTAAGACAATTATGATATAAATTGGCCTGTGCTGGTAGATATCTCTGAGCTGGTAGAACTCTAGGCTGAGATCTCTCTCAGCCTAGAGTCTATAGGCTATTTAACTTGCAGCAGGTTGCCGTAGCGACAAGGGAGATTGTCTTACAGTCAGAGAACCGGGTTCAAGCCCCCAAATTGGTTAAGCATCATCCTGCTGAAGTGTCTTTGAGCAAGTCACTGAATCACTACCAGCTCCAGTCGCTGTTCTGTGGCTGAACCTGACCTCTGACCTCCTAAGTGAAAGAGAATTTCCCTACATGGATTAATAAAGTAATGTTACTGTCATTGTCATTATTACTTGATGGACATGCAGTTAGGCGATCATGGAGTGCACACTGCTTAACTCTAAATGATCACCATTCTGTAATATTTCTCCCATGTCTAAATCGGTCTAAATAACAGGAATCCATTATCTCTACTGCAAAAAAATGTCTATCCTATTAAGCCATTTAATCTTGTTCTCATTATCTTATGTTTCTTCAACCATGAAAAATATCACTACCCCTGCCAATGGGGTGAGATCATCTGTTTCCAGTCCAATTTCACTTCCTGAAACAAGCAATACTTTGAAGCAAGGCAGATCACACACTTTCAAAATAAAGAACATTTGATTAAAAAAAAAAACAAAAAAAAAACAAGTGAATAAGTGAGATTTTTTCATGTTTTTAGAGGAATTAGAGGATTTAAAGACTGGATACAAAATTAAAATACTTGCAAAGGTAGATATTCTTACAGTGAATGCACCACTTAGGCTATTTAAAGAACGTTTTTACAAATGAAAAATGGTTTTCGCTAATGGTAGTTCAATACCATATTCTGCCTTAAAGTATTACACCTAGTCCACAATGCTGAGTTACTGTCTTAATGGTTTATTGCTGCTGACAGGCAACTGTGACATCTTGTAGCATACAGATTTCTTGGGAGTGTGCATGCTGTATCGATCAAAAATACTATTTTGGTTACAAAGAAAGATTTTTATAGACCTCAATAAGTATTTCTATGTTGTGGTGATTTCATAATTCTGTCTAAACAAATGTGACGAAGGATAATACTTTCAGCAGAAGAGGAAGCAAAATACATTCTGTCTCAACTAACAGACTTACAGGATCATCACATATAAAGGCACTTTTAGAAGCGGTTTGTTTTGTGTTTGTCGGTCGGTGTGTTTGCTTGCTTATTGCCCCAAGGAAATGCATTTCTTCGTATTGCTGTTGCTGGTCGTTTGGCAAAGACGAAGAGATTACTCCATCTCCTCGTGGTTCTGGGTTGACTCGTTGATCACCTGAACAAGGATGTAGGGGCGAGAGATAATGTGATGAGCAGTCCTGTGTTTTTAGGCTCAGAAAATTTAGAAAATTGCTCCATTGATTGAAAATCACTTCAAGTTGATTCTACCTGGCCATCCCTGGTCTCAATGGTCTTGATGAGGACCTTCTTGGTTGTTGTGCTTTCAACATGAGGCCTGGATTCAATCATTGTTTCTATGGTCATAAGTGAGAGGGAACAACAGTATGTATTAACTGACGATTTATGATTGTCTATGCTAACAACAAATCAACAACATTTAGAAACCGATCCTACCTCTCAGGTTTAGAGATGAGAAGTTTGGCAGTGGGGTAGAGATTCTGCAAATGGAAAAGGACATTAATGAAGTATAAAAAATCAGCCCGGCCACAAATCTGTTTAATATCTGCATCTTTGTTGAATTTATTATCATATGAAAGCCATCCTACCACTTGTTCTTTACTTCAGCAGGAGAGGGGATTATTGACATAGCGGGCTCACATTATTGTTGTCACAGTAAAAGGTTATAACTCTATTTTGGTGACTTTCATTGTTTTGACTTGAAGCTTTATGTGGTACTTTAAGGGTAGAGAAAGTCTCAAGACCTTTAATCCTATGAAACCAATTATAACCCTATCATTCAATTTAAAAAATGTATGGTCAATTAGAAAATTAGAGGTTTTCATCTGTCAGCAGTGATAAACAAAATGTGTTCTCACCTGCTCTCCTCTCCCTCCAGCAGCTTCCTGTAGGTGGCGATCTCGATGTCCAGGGCCATCTTGACGTTTAGGAGGTCCTGGTACTCGCGGAGGTGACGGGCCATCTCGTCCTTCATGTTGCGAATGTCCTCCTCCAGACGGCCGATGCTGTCCTGGTAACCGGACGTCTCCATGGAGAAGCTCTCCTCCATCTCTCTCATCTGGCGCTCCAAGGACTCATTCTGGGACGGCAGCCAAGAGGGGACAAAATGACACTTAGCAAGTGGTAGTGTAAATGACTGTGATTTCAAATTAAAAAAAACTGCCAAGTTATTTTTGCTCTGTGACCTGTGAAAATCAATTCTCACTGGATATTTTCCTCTCTGACTTTTTTGGGGAGTAATGTGAGTAGATGGCTAAAATTGTCTTTGACAGTTTGCCTTTTCTTTGTAACACTGCATGAAGCTCACTCCCTGCACTTTCTTTTTTGTGCTCCATTTGCCTCATTCCTACTAGGGATGCGTGATAGACATTATTAAACTTGCATCAGCATCTTTCATACTACAACGTCAGTCTAAAGTTGCATACTCACAGTTCCTTTGAGGGCATCCACTTCACAGGTGAGTGCCTGAACCTGGCGTCTATAATCATTGGCCTCCTGCTTGGCCACTCTCAAGGCCTCATTATTTCGGGCAGCGGCCTCAGTGAGGTCAGCAAACTGGCAATCACAGTGAGGGACGGAGAGAGAGAGAGAGAGAGAGAGAGGGAGAGAGAGGGGGAGAGAAAGAGAGAGAGAGGGGGGGACAGAGAGAGAGGGGGAGAGAGAGGGTGAAATTCATCAGCCACTCAATAAATGATGAGTCAGAGGTTGAAGGGAGGGGGGAATGAGGCAGCAGTGTAAATTATTAAAGGCTGAATATGGACAAGATTGAAGCTTGTGTCCCCACTGACCAAACTCCACACTAAAGTTAGGTAGATTAGAATAGTTTTAAGGCAATCCTGTGGCATGTGAAATCCTGGCTGCTGATTTGAATTGAATTATATTTTTAAAAAAATATATATATGTGCTTGCTGTCCATTCATTGCTGTCTTGCTTCATAAAATGTCATTCAAGCATGGATCATTCAAAGTAATTTTTTGTTTTTCATTTGATTTCAACCATATTTTTCTCATTTCTTTTTTCTAATAAACCTAATAGATACCGACTTCTTAGAAGATCCTTACCTTGGACTTGTACCAGTCGTCAGACTCCTGCATGTTTTTGGAGGCCAGGTTCTCGTACTGCAGGCGGACGTCCCTCAGAGCGGCAGTCAGGTCAGGCTTGGCCACGTCCATGTCCACCTGCACATGCTGCTCCTGGATCTGGCTCTGCAGCTCCAGCATCTCCTGCAAGGGAACAGACAGAACTGGTATGTGGGGCAACTCTGGATCAAAAGGTATTTGCAAATACTTTTCATTTTTGTTTAAACCTACTTAAGTGCCAGATGGGTGAGGACTGCAATAAAGGACGATATATTTAGGACGAATATTTAGACAGGAAAGTATTTTAAAATTAATTTGTATACTTTTCTGTAACTTACTTAACAGTTTCAGAATTGTTGTGATGCATTAAGCCCCACCCTTCTGGTACTCCAAGTAAGTTAAAACAAACACTATGAAATATTTGCAACCACTATTTGACCCAATTTTAATGTGAATGTGAGTGCATTTAATTCACTGTGCAGTGCATGTGCAGTGCTTCTGCAGTAGACTGTGTCACCTTCAAACACAAGAAGTACGCTTACCTCATCATGCAGCTTCTTGATGAAGTTGATTTCGTCCTGGAGTGACTCTACCTTCCGTTCCAGGTCCAGTCTGGCAAGCGCAGCATTGTCCACATCCTGTGCCGTGACACTGATTCTTAATAGGGTGACTTGTGAAGGTGATGTGTGTGCACTGACACAGAAACAGTCACACGCTCGCACAGAGGCCCCAACAAACACTCAAACACACACACCCATGCACACACAAGGACCGACTGTGAGTGCGGCAAGGTCATGAACACATGCATCCAATATAAACCAACTGTAGACACATGACAAGTGTCAGAGTCAGCAGAGGACGGGGTGTTTTCTCGTGATTTTGTCATATGCTGTATACAATGCAGCATCTTTCAGGCCACACTGCCTGGCTACTGGCAGATCAGCAGGACAGGCTCTTCTAAATAGTGCCTAAGGATACTTCAAACAAGTAAATGAAACTGTACATAGTCTGCCTGTCTCTCCTTCTCTTTAGGCAAAATTCTCAGCAAATTCTGGGTGATCATTTACATCCCCATTGTAATTAATTTGATTCAATAAAGAAGGAACTATAGAATGCCCAGAACCACAAAGAATGTATTCAAGAGGTATATTATCTCATTAACTATTACCTAACTTTTTTAACCTGAATCTCTACCAGTCCTTCACCAGAAATTGAACTTTTTTATAAATATGACCTGGAACCTATACTGGAAGCTCTGTTAGTGTATGTTATCCCTGTGTTTTGTGGTGTTTAATTAGATAATTGTGTGTTGTCTGTTTTATAACTCTACTGCAGTGAAGCAACAGGCAATTTGGATGATAATGTTTCTACTCTATTCTATTGTATTCTATTCTATTCATTTGTACTCTATTCTATTCTACTCCATTTCCTCTCATGCATTCACACGCTGGCACCACAACAGTGAGCTTTGTCGGGGCGTTGGCTGGCTGGTAATTGAGGTATCAGCAAATGAAGCGGCTTTGCCCTGCTCTAATGCCAAAAACAAAGTGCGCTATTCAGCAGAGTTTCCCACACAGGCCCGGGGCCGGCAGAGAGACTGTCTGCCTGACTGCCTGACTGCTGTCCGGCCTGCTGTCTATGTGCCACTGTGGCCATAGGGACTTCCTTCCTGCTACTCATATACAAGGTCGTTCTGCATCACCTATTGATCACTCACTCCATGCCCTGAAAAGTGCGTAGTCACTGGAAAATTGAATTTAACTGCAGCTGACACCCATCCACAACTATTAGCGCAGCATTGTCAGTTCTTAAAGGCGTGGATGTATCAGTTTTGAACACACTGAGGATTCACCATCATTTTAAACTTTGCCATGAAACCCAGTGATAAGGAACGATCTCTGACAGAACCAGAACGAGTGAGATTTTATGATGTTGAGGCTATCCCAAAATGAGACAGCCAGATCACATGGTGGCTTGTCTTCTCGCTCTGATAACCACATTGGATCCACACTGTCGTGCTTGTGTCCAGCTCATTCAGTGTGTCCAGTCGGACTGAAAGAGATCTCCTCTCATTGCAGGCCTGATTTAACTCAACAGACACAACTTGGCCTTTTGTACCGAGCTAGGGTCAGTTCTGCTCTAGCGCTGTTTTGGATCATGGCTCGAATCTGCTGTTGTGCCATCAGAAGGGCACATTCCTTTCTTCTCAGCTCATGAGCAATAATTAGATAGAGGACACCTAGGAGAGAACGGGACAGTTACTGTCGTTTGAAGTGTCTTGGAGATACTTCAAAGTTCATCTAATTTCTGTGATGCCACCAGTCATCAATTTGGAGTTTTTTTTAATCATATTTAAGCAGGAATAGTTTGGGAGGGTTAGGTACACACACTCACGCCTGGGAGCATCTTCTACTGTTGACTTCTAGGGCTTGGGGTGCAAAGGTCCAGAAAAATGAGAGAATTACATGGCGAGTCCACAGTCCCTGATTATCATCCCTCTTACAAATGAAGTTCATCCCTCCTCTACCCTCTTTCTCTCTGTCATTCATCCTATCTGTTACAAAGAGAGTTTCACCTTCCGCTGTCAATGTGAAGTAGGCATAATAACACTCTGTATGAACTGGCATAAGGTCAATCATACCTGTCTGAAGCTCTGCATGGTTGCCTCAGCCTCCTCCCGCTGGGCGATCTCATCTTGCAACCTGCAATGACAGAAAAGAAATACAGGCAAGCATTTTAGCAGCCACTTGGGACTTCTCCGCCTTAAGAACTGGCATGGCTTCTCTCTCTCTCTCTCTCTCTCTCTCTGCCTCCCCAGCTCTGTCTGCCCTTTCTGTCTCCCCCTTCTCGCCCATTCATGCAAACCTTTCAGTGGAAAAGAAAAAAGAAACTTCATTCAAAAGTTCATGAGGTAAAATAGACACTGTGCAAGTTCAGATTATATATGTCTGGGAAACATTTTTTTTAACTAGAAAGTGAAGAAATTTTATAGGTAGGCTATATAATAGGTTTATATACCTATTTATATTATAACTAGGTCTACATGCATGCATTCGTTGATAATATTTAATCTAACAGACACAGCAAAAGAAAAATACTGTAGCAATATGGACTTTCTGTAATAACATCACACAGTTTGGATTGGGCTCAGAGTGGCACCCCGCATCCTACTTCTCTCTCAGCCTCTCGATGTCGTCTGCCAGGTTATCCCGGTGAACCTCCACCCGGGCTTTCTCGTTAGTGAGCTGGTCCACCTGGCGCCTCAGCTCCCGCATCTCTTCCTCGTACAGGTCTCCGATGCGGGACGTGCCTTTGCCCCGCAGCTGCTCCAACTCCGCCTGCAGGATCTTGTTCTGCTGCTCCAGGAAGCGCACCTTGTCGATGTAGTTGGCAAAGCGGTCGTTGAGGGACTGCATCTGCGCCTTTTCGTTGGTGCGGTTGGTTTTGAACTCGGTGTTTATGGCGTCGGACAGGGAGAAGTCCAAGTTCTCCGACGCCAGCCGAGGCATGGCGGCGCTGCTTCGGATCCGCTGGGTTTTGGATGCGTAGATGGTCGGGGCGGAGGAGAGACCGAAGGATACCCGGGAGGTGCGCATCGGGCTGGAGAACTGGCGGCTTGAGTAGGTGGACCTGACCGTGGCCCTCTCTCCGCCAAACATTTTTTTGTAGGAAGAATGAGGACCTGTTCTGTAAGACATCATGTCAGTCGGCTGTTTGGTCTTTTCACACAGGCAGCTAGATTAATGTTGCTTTCCTCTGAGTTGATCTAGCTCTTGTCCCAACAGCATCCACGGAGTGCGCCCCCGACCAGGAATGCGTTTACTGAACCATTAGTTATTTATAGTCTCCTCCTTATGCAAATGACTTAACGGGGACTTGAGTGACACCTTGAGGATCCTATCAAAAAGCGGATAACACAAAGAGTTATCTTCCAGGCCTATACCAATAGGCACAGATCTAGGACCAACCTATAGGCCTACTCCTCTACTCGGATGTTTTGTTGCCTATTGCGCACCATAAGTAGGATATGCTGTGTGAGGTCAGTTGGGCATGTTCAGCCACATCACCACAAAGATGCTGATGCACAACCTCGGATTGTGAGTAGCCTACAACCTCAAACTGAAAGTGCTCACAAACTGAAATCACATTTGGGATAATTACATTTTCATCCTAATGTGGGTGTCAGGAGATGTAGAGTGGGCTATTGATAGTTTTTAGAGGATTTCTAGAGGCTGTTAGAGTTTGCTGCTTTTTTACAGTATTGAAACCCTTAACACCCAGACTATAAGATCTGTATCTGGTCTCCCAGAACTAGTTAAGTGCAACTTAATGCCTATAAGGACACAAATTAGTATGCTAAGAGTTTTGGGGAATGCTAAACATTGACAATTAATTTACAATGGAAGGGCTATTCTCTATCCATGGCTTGTCAACAAAGTTTCTTCCTCGCCATTCAGATGTGACACAACACAGTGCTTAGAAAGAAAATCCATCTTACGTATATTGCAGCTTATTAAATATTAATATTTTACTCCTTACTTCTATTTCTTCCTCTTTCCCCCCCCCACTTTAGAACACACAGACACACACACACACACACACACACACACACACACACACACACACGTACACACATGTACAAACAAACACACTCCACATGCATTTTGTGCAAATCCTTCCTTTCCAAGTAATTCTTTTGCAATCAATTTTATGAAGTATTGTGTCATGGGACACTGTGATAAATTCATCATAAAAGAGTGTTACCATCTATGGCCATTTTTGTGTGTGTGTGTGTGTGTGTGCGGGCACACTCGCGCATGTGACTTGTGAGAGAGACAGAGAGAAAGAGAGAAAATCAGTTTAACATTCATTTAAACTACTTCAGTTAGCATTTAAACTGCTGTACAGTACAATATGGGCATGAAACAAACTGAAGATTTTTTAATCCAGTCCACATTCAAACAGAAACAGAAAAGAAGGAAGAATGCATGAATAAAAACAATAACATCTAAAGCATTAGAGAGAATGCCACAACCCCCATGTGCACACAAACACATCCAGGCAGCCCACCAATCTGTCGCATACATATGTTCAACTCTTTGGTGGACACACACACTGACACACTCACAGAGAGGAGGAAAAAAAGGGAGAGAAAAAAAGGAGACAGAGAGGCTGGGGTGGGATACGTTTTACCACAAAATCAAAGTCATCCAATGCCAGCTTTGCCGCAGACTGTTGTAGTGTTATGTATGCAGGAAAAGCTTGTTACCATTAGTCGGCCTTTCCTCAGGTTGACCTGCAGTGGATACTAAAAAAGATAGAGACTAATCTCCACATCCAATCATACGTGTGTGTGTGTGTGTGTGTGTGTCTCTCTCTCTCTCTGTCTCTCTCTCTCTCTCTCTCCTCACTGCATTGAGAGCAATAGTTGCTGCAGTGCTGCTGAGTTGCTGAGATTCAGTGATTCTGAAGGGAGATGCGGGGCAGGAGAGCTGAGCCAATGACATTCTACACCTCTCACCCATAGGTGCTGCTAAACCTTTCACTACCTCAATGCTCCTCTTCTTTATGCATGTCCAGTTAATGTTTGCAATTACCTTAACAACTCCCTCGAGAAAAACAATTAGTGTACTTTACTCTTTCGAAAACATGAACAAACAAGTGCACAAATAGAACGTGAAAGTAATTTTGTTTACTTCAACGAAGTTTGTTGACTCAGATCACAACTAGATGCACAAATAAAGAGTTTTTCACATTTTTTGCCTTGCAGGGGGGGATGAGTGCATTGATTTAAAGTTGGCACTGTGCCTCTGAATGATAACTGTGTGGAGGGATAAGCCAAACTGAGCTCAGTGACCTTGTCTGATCTCTTTGATGCATTAGGCTGCTGAAAGGAGGAGTGGTTTAAAAGTCCAATGGAACAACAGTGTGGCACTGTCTAGTAGCAAAACTAGGCCAATTTAAGGGGTTAGGGTTTCATCCTTGAAAGTAGCATCGTAGCATCACTATTAGCTACTAAAACATTTACGTTTTTTAATTTGTCACGTCAACAAAAGATTACTTTTTGTAACCCACAGTTCCACATACATACCATTTGCCATTAGTAGTCTTTCTATGCCATAATTTTGGAAAGCACCAGTAAATAGAGAGAATGTTGCATGTCTTATTTGAACTCAATCAGATTAAGAGATCCAATAAAGACACAGCATCAGGAATGCATAAAGGCACACTGAACGCATAAAGCCACCCAAACAGCCACTTGCTCCCAGCTTTGAAGTTATTTTGGAGACAAATCCACGGCTAAACAAATCCACTAAACAGCTGAGTTTAGTGAGTGGAACAAATATATAATAGAGAAGTCTGTGGCCAGAAGAGACTGGGTATGGTATGCAAAAAGTAGGCTTATCTATACATTTAAGGCTGCATAATGTGGTAGATCATCCAAAATCACTTTCTCTCTTTCAAATTCTGTTTGAATTAATTGATTTTCTGTGAAAACCCCAAGATAAAGTGCAAGCTTTTTCTTAGCATAGGGAATCAAGGCATATGTAGAACGTGGCATAAGAGTAGACTAAGTGGTTGGGAAACATGGAGGGCTAGACAATAAAAGAGCAGCCAGACGGGACATGGATACAGGGAGTGCAAGCAGTGCAAAGGCACCCGGGCCCAGTGGTGCTAGTGGGCCCACATAGGGGCCCCTCTAAGAAATGGCTATGGAAATTAACATTATCAAGAGGCAGTTACAGGCGGGGGGGGCGGGGGGGGGGGGAGACTCGGTGCTCCCAGGCCCATCATCACCCATCTCTGCCAGTGTTGGCCAGAGAGACAGACAGAGGAGGTTGGGATTGTCACAGACAGAGCAGGGATTGTGTATCGCTGATCTGTCACCTAACTGCAGCAACAGAATGCAGACAGTAGGCTGTAATTATTGTTTGCAGCCCAGTATCTGCCAGTGCAACAGTTTGGGCCAAATATTTCCCATTTTTGGCAATGTTTGGAATTTATAGCTTGGTCCTTTCTTTTTGCTGCTCTGCAGGAGAGCTAATTCCAAAAGAGTTGTACAAAAGCATTGTAAAAAGAATTGAATAAGACACAACATTAGTCTGAGTCAGCCTGTAATGGGACAGGGTGCTAGATATAGATAAGTTGTCCTGTTTCTGGGTGTCATCGCTCCAGACCACAGGCGCTGGGCAGCAAAAAGGCATCCTTTGTTTCATCTCCCATGATTGTGAATCACCGGCCCGCGCGCCCTGTAGCCATAGCAATCGTCCCCAACATTATTTTGCGGAGCTGAAACCCAGACAGAGACAGATTCAGGGGTTGCCCTGCTCACAATGATGAATTCTCACAGGATATTAGTGACTCATTTTATTTATGAAGTTGCTCTTGCAGAAAATTGTGTTTGTAGTGTGCAGTTTGTAACAGTGTGTCTCTATCTTACATCAAGGACTTTTGTTTTTTTGCACCTTGCTTGTTTTAAAA
This sequence comes from Centroberyx gerrardi, assembly GCF_048128805.1. Taxonomy (NCBI): domain Eukaryota; kingdom Metazoa; phylum Chordata; class Actinopteri; order Beryciformes; family Berycidae; genus Centroberyx; species Centroberyx gerrardi. The sequence goes on from NC_136009.1 coordinate 20,510,095, forward strand.
ACTGTTTGGTCCTTTTATTGGTGGGCTTCTTTGTGGGTCATGACATGGCAGATTTAGTAGAGGGTGTGCTGCAGCACAAAGGGCTGGTTGCACACCCAGTGAGTGTGTGTAGATCAGAGTGAAGTAAAGCTCTATGTGAAAAAGACAGGCTGTAAATCCAAGCTGGGGGTCCCTAGTGAGCTTATGTCAAGTCGTGTGTGTGTGTGTGTGTGTGTGCATGCTTGTGTATTTGCTTGGACAGACACAAAGAGAAGAGAAGGAGTGGAGAGACTGCTGTGCGGTACATTTTAAATGTATAATATAAATTATGCCATTTATCTGCTGTATAATTTTTGCGCTCCCAATAATACTGGAGGCCAGATGCAATTTTCGGAACCTCTGGGAATCAGAGCCAGTATTCCTACCTTGACATAAGAAAGTTTGTCTGGTACCATTTGTCTAGTTTAACAAAATGAAGTTTATGTTGCTACTGAATTTGACCAAACACCCGTTTCAACTGCCCCTAAAAAAAGCTGCTACCACAGCCAACATGTTACTGTGATTACACTTTCAAAATGCAATCAGGTGAGTGATATGAAAGAATCCAGCCGGGCTCCGGAGACAAAAATTGAAAAAGCCCAAACTTACTCTATATGGATGATCACTTCTCATAGAGGGTTATTTCTTTGTGAAATCAAGAATGAGACCATTTAAGGAAAAGTCATAGGGCTTCACATGAAATCATTCTGTACATTTGAAAACACAAAAATGACCAACACCATAGATTGTATGGAAGCTCAAAAAGTCTACCTAATCCTTTACATCCTCTTCAAAAAAGATAGTTTATTTGATTTCACCATTGAATATTTTGTTTTCTGGTTGACGTACAGTGATGATGTTCCAGGCTCATTATTATTATTATTATATACAGCTTTTCTTTCCTCTCCATTCTGCTCTGTTCCTCCAGTGAATACCTATGGTTAAGGTTTTCCAGTAAAATGAGGTGAATGAGGTGAATAAGGACAGTCATTTTGTGAGATGGCATTTCCACTGGATTCCTTTAGACCATAGTTACACAATAGAGGAATTATACTGCAGGAGCTATTTTCCCAAATCTCTATAGTGACTGACTAAACCCTTGGAGGGAATCCAGGATGGCAAGTTTATAGAAACAGTTCACAACCTCTCTCTCTCTCTCTCTTTTTGTGGGCATGTCTTTCTGTGTGTGTGTGTGTGTGTGAGTGAGGGAGTTACACTTGAGAGAATAATTTCCCAGTATTTGCCTCTGTCTTTAGCGTAATCGCCATGTATAACTTTTGTAGCTTTAAATGCTGAAAAATAATCATAATCCCCAAGGCATTTGATCAAATGACTAAGAGCATTTTACTTGTTTCTATGCAAATGTATTTCTATTGTTTTTGGTCATAGTTTTTACATTGTGTCCCTTTTTCACTATTTACAAGACCAAGGGACAAAGTCTTCTATGCTCACACATCTCAAGCCAATCTGTCATTGGCCATTACCTCAAGTGTCACTTGCATATGCCTCACTGCATCGCGGGGTGTCACCCAGTCTGATGACAGCAACAGATGGCACTCACTCTCTCTGTTGAAATGCCTCAAGGGCCTCACCTGCTTGAATGGAAGCAGACTGGAGTGCATCAAGTCGTTTAAATGTGAAGAGTCTCATTCCGGAAAAAAAAAAAAAACGCCTATTCCTGCAAAAGCATTGTTGTCACGCTATAAGTTCCTATTAAAGTCATCTTAAGACTTTTTTGATAATAAAACAATCATGTTATTTGACATGTTGACTGAAGGATTTACAGAGCTTTGCAATGAAACCGGTCTCCTTTCATCAATATGTGGAAAATGTTCAATTTTATGCCACTCTTCCCCAAAACAGACACTCATTTGTGCACTCCATGTTTGTCATTGTAGTCTCTGATAAATTATCTGCTTTTGGAACCTAGCATAATGTGGCATGGCTGAGATGAGTATTTCAGACTGACTGGACAGAATATAGATAATGAATTGGCCTTTTCTCTCATTTCTTAACATAATGTACTGCACTGTAGTTCTAAGAATAAAGCAGACTGACAGGCGTATTCAGCATTTGTGTGCGTAAATATTAAAGTTAATAACCACATCAAATAAATATGTCACAGGGTCCAAAGATGCTACTAGGCAAACATCATGAACTGACTTAATAAGCAGTGGTATTCATTGAATGTTGGCTGTAACAGCTGGTAGAGCTTTCAGCTCAGAAAACATGTGAGTATAATGTTTGAATTATACTCACAAAATGTCAACTACAACCCTCTACAGTAGCCTGTAAATTTATTATGCCTATCCCCAAAATATCCAGACAAAACCCCAAATAACAGAAGTATCACATAGGCCTCTGCCATGTAGGGGGTTTGGCAAGAGTTGACCACTATGACTGGTCAAATTGATTGATTGATTGATTGATTGATTGATTTGTTGTTTGGTTAACTGATTCACTGATTGATTGATTGATTGATTGATTGATTGATTGATTGATTGATTGATTGACTGATTGCATATACTGACTTTATGTGGATATGTAGTGGCGTTAGGCTACATGTCATGCAGGAAGTCAAGTTAATTTATTTATAGTCCTTCATCAAAGGCATGTCTCAAAAGGACTTCACAAAGAATGAGCCTACCTAGATCTAACTAACCAACAATCAATCACACAAAATTATGAAGGCCTAATACAGTATACACTATGAAAGAGACTTCCATAGTTCCAGTTTTTGTTTTGTTTTTCCAGTCTGTGCCTCAGACAGCATTACAGTGATAATGATACATCATGCCTTGAAATCTGCTATAACACCTCATACGTTTTCTCATTGCCATTGCCAACATAAAATGTTTAGGCCTCTCACTACTTCCTACACCACCCAGCCACTAGAGAGCGCCAAACTACGCACGTAGGCTAGTTGCCCCTGCTGTCAGTTGTGTAGTATTTAACCTGTAGTATTTATTTGTTTAATCTTTGGGGCCAGATGTAGCTGTCATCCAGTATTAATCTCAGTGACACTCCCTTTTGTCAAGAAAGGTAAGCAAGATACCCTTTAAGGTCCCAAAATCTGCAAAATCTATTTGTACATAGTAGTTAGATGTTTAGGTTTACCTCTGTTCATCTTGTTGTCCTTGTTTTTAGCTGTATATTTATTCTGTGTAAGTACAATGAGAGCAACGAAAAACCAGAAAGTCAAATTCCTTGTATGTGTACATACTTGGCCAATAAAGCTGATTCTGAAAACGTAATAAGGTTGTATTAGGTAAATAGCAGATGGTGCCAATATCTCATTAATCTGCAACAAAAAGTATTATTAAAATATGATTTTTTATCTTTTTTTTAATATATAGAAATCTTGAAACGGGAAAGCTGCCCCTGGGAGACTGAACATGAGAGGGAGACAGGTAGGCTGGTCAGTTTATGTAGATTTCAGTGTACTATCAAGTGGCTAATGCTAGCTAGTTAGCTTTTTCGGCTAATGGAGATTAGACAGACAGTTTCACGTGTCATGTTGTAATCGTTTACCTGTGGCGCAGTCTGGCCCTTGGTCACAAACTCATTGCCGACCTTTACTCTTGGGTAGCAAAGAGCATGGGATCATCTTTCAGTCAGATGGTAGCCTGCTAACATCACTGGCTTCACCAGGGAAAGCAAGGTTCATGGGTTAACAGCTGAAAGTCATTTAGAGTCTAGTTTTTGAACTGTAACTTTAAGAGATCTCTTGAAGCTATTGTAGCTACCTTGTAGCTAATTCTAAAGCTTGCAAGCTTGAGAAAACTCAGTGGTGCACTGAGTCTAATACCGTATTTCCTCTAATTAAAAGCCGGGTCTCCGATAATGGCCGGGGCCGTGGTCGACACGAACAAATAAAGCCCGGCCTCAAATACAGGCCGGGGAAAAAAACAAAGGAAAAAACAACGGTGGATACCGGTAAACTCCTGGTTCCTGTTAAATAATGTAACTGTAGTTTGTAGTAACGTACAGGTGCCACAAGATGGCATTAGCTCTATCCCCATTCATTCAAGTTAGCAGAGGGCTAACCGGAAGTTAGCCCGCTCGGCCGGCGGAAGTCTCTGGAGCATGCCGTCGTCGATTACCGTAATTATCGGTAATGTATTGCAGTAACAAAAAAACGTCTACCTAACGAACCCGAACAGAAGCAGATCAGAAAACAAGGAGGCTTCGTACTAAAATATGAGCAAATATACTTATCAAACAGAGGGAATTAGAAATAAAGGCCTGTCTCTAATATAAGCCTGCTTCCAATAAAGGCCTGGTACCCTCTGCAGTTGAGGTAAATAAAGGCCAATATTAGAGGAAATACGGTATATAATTCACTTCAAAATGGTTTCACAACTCTGGTAATCTAACAAAGTCTGGTAATGAATAGTAGCAAATGGCACCAGCTCATACTATATATAATAGTATATTTTGGATGAAATGAAGAGATATCAATGGAATACTCTGAATATTCATTGGGAACAAAATAAAATATGATTTTATTGTAATAGATGAAATAGTAGTAGTATACTTGTTCCATGCAAGTTCCTTGTTTCATTAGATTGAAATTGTTGGTATTTTAAACAGCACATTTTTATTCTCAGCACAGTACTTGATGAATGAGCAATAATCTGAATCAGAATCTGTCTGAAACACAACACAGAGACTTTTGGCTGCTACCACTATCAGCCTTATATTGTATGTAAGCTGGGGTCTAATGAACTGGTTGTTGAGATATTTAACAAGAGACGTAGTTGAGTAAAAAGAAACCACCCTGCTACTGTTACACAAATGGAGTAAGAGTAAGTGCTAGATGTACTTCACGTAATGTAGCCTATATAAAAACTTTTTGCAAAACCCCTTTTCCTTTCAGTACCTCTTATAAAATAATATTAGTGATCCTGCTCCTAGCAAAACGTTTGTGTTTGTCCCTTTGAACAGAATGCTTTCAAACATTCGCATTGTGTCATTTGTATAACAGGTTCAACCTTAAAATATGAAGTGGGTGACGTTTGGCTGTCTTAGAAATGCCATCCTCTTATGGCAAAACGTGCACTGCAACTTTAACAGCAGTGAAAACCTTTTTCATTAAATAACCAGTCAAATACTAAGAATGTGACACCATAAAATCAAAAAAATAATAGGATAGGTTGTGCTCATGAGTAAATAATACACCAACAAACTTTTGCTTTTTTTTATTTTAAGGTTTAAGCTCTCATAATTCATGAGAGGTGAGGAAATTATGGAAAAGTTGCATGCTCCTTACTCTGCAGCTTCTTTGCCCTGAGATAAAAAAAAAAAGAGCATCACAGTGATTAGGATATGTCACTTACACAAAGTCTTTCACCAACAAAATGAAACCCTTGAATTCCCTTTAAAAACTGTCAAGTAAGCTCTAGTTACTCTGCTCAGGCTTGTGTTATAATAGAGTTCATCAAAGTAAATTAACGTACTCACTCTGCCACACATATGTTACTGATTTTTTTAAATCACTTAAAACATCCTTTACCTTTCCAGAGTCGTGGCTCTTGGCTCTCAGCTTGTTGACCTGGGACTCGGCGATGTCGGCACGCTCCTCGGCCTCCTCCAGCTCATGCTGTACCTTCCTGAACTTGGACAGGTGAGAATTGGCCTGCTCCTCCTTTAAATGTACAAATTGTTAGTGTTAACAAAATCCAACACCTCTGTGTGAATGGGTCAGTGCCTATCTGCGATTTTGAGCAATGGCTAAATGCTGTATAGGCCTACATTTCAAGATTATTACTTACAGCCTCCTCAGCCTGCCTCTTGTATGCCTTCACTTTAAGCTGCAGCTTGTCCACCAGATCCTGCAGTCTGTTGATATTCTTCTTGTCCTCCTCAGTCTAAAATGGAGAAACAATTATTTAGTTTCTGTTTTTACAAGTTGGCTGTAATTTATTTAGTTTGTCTGATTCCGATTCAGAGGCATCTGTGTTGTTGGAGATTCCCATACCTGGTAGGTGAGTTCTTTGACCCTCCTCTCGTACTTGCGAACTCCCTTCACAGCATCAGCACCACGTCTCTGTTCAGCATCAGCCTCTGCTTCCAGCTCACGCAGCTGAGAAGAGAGTTTGGGCGCATATTTTAATGTGATATTTGTAGGGTGTTTTTATTATTTAAAAGACAAAGACACTTTAAGTAATGACAAAATCAATCACATAGTGAAACACAAATATGAATTACCCTAGACTCTAGTTTCTGCAGCTGCTTCTTTCCACCCTTCATGGCCAGGTTCTCAGCCTCGTCCAGGCGGTGCTGCAGGTCCTTGACAGTGACCTCCAGGTTCTTCTTCATTCTCTCCAAGTGAGCGCTGGTATCCTGCTCTTTCTTCAGCTCTTCAGCCATCATGACAGCCTGAGATTTGACGAAATATTTTCATAAATTTCCGGAAAATGTTATATTCAATATTGTTTAACACCAGAGATAGTCAGTAGAATTTTCTTACGTCAGTGATGGCCTTCTTAGCTTTCTCCTCAGCATTTCTAGCTTCCTGAACGGTATCATCAACCTCACTCTGAATCTGGACAAAGTCAGCCTCAAGCTTCTTCTTAGTGTTCAGAAGGCTTGTATTCTACACAGAAAGAACAGCTAGATTAACAGGAATGTATGTGGCTAATGATGACAACGTGGTGAAATTTCTAAAAGAAATGTCCTTTTCACCTGAGAGTACAGCAGGCCCACGCGCTCACTGGCATCAACCAGCTCCTGTTCAGCCACTTTGCGGCCTCTCTCAGTCTGTTCAAGGGCAGCCCTCAGTTCCTCGATTTCAGCAACCATCAGACCATTTCTGCGATCTACCATGGCAACCTGCTCCTTCTGGTCATCTTGAGCTCTGATAGCATCATCAAGCTGGAGTTGGGCATCCTGAGAAAAAGAGAATAATATCTCAGTTAATTGTGCATCTAATAGTTATATTCCATAGATTCCAGTTCAGCTAAAAAAAAATCTACCTTCAGCTGTCCCTGGACAATCCTCAGTTGTTTCTGGGACTCAGCAGCTTGGTGATTGGCGTGGCTCAGCTGAATCTCCAATTCATTTAGGTCTCCCTCCATCTTCTTCTTGATTCTCAGGGCATCATTCCGGCTCCTGACCTCAGCGTCCAGAGTGCTCTGCATGGAGTCAATGACTCTCTGGCTGTTCCTCTTGATCTGCTCCATCTCCTCATCCTTCTCAGCAAGCTTCCTGTCAACCTCACCCTTGACCTGGTTCAGATCCAGCTGCACACGCAGAATCTTGGACTCTTCATGCTCCAAAGTACCCTGTAGATCGATTTAGATTTTTGCTTTTATCATCCTAGAACTATGTATTGTTTCAATATGTGAAGTCTATCAACATGAATTGTGTTAAAGCAAGGGCCTAAAAGACATTATGTGCTACAAGACATACCTCTGCCTCCTCCAGAGCGGTCTGGAGCTCAGCCCTCTCAGTCTCCACTGTTTTCTTGGCCTTCTCCAGCTCATGGATGCTCTTACCAGTCTCACCAATCTGTTCAGTCAAGTCGGAGATCTCCTCTATTGAAATTAAAACATTAACATGTGAAACGATAAAGTACACAAACCTGCAAAGTTAAATATATTTCCTATGATTTCTTGCTGAAACTGATGACTTACGCTGCAGGTTCTTGTTCTCCCTCTTCAGGGTCTCTAGCTGATCCAGAGCCTCCTCATAAGAGTTCTTCATCTTGAAGAGCTCAGTGCTGATGGTGCGGGCCTCCTTCTGAGCGCCCTCCAGCTCAGCCTGTCCCTCCTCATACTTCTGCTTCCACTCAGCCAGAACCTGAATTGAAAAATTGTGAAAAGTTTCAGATGAAGATTCTATAAATGAAAGTAGATTGTTAATATTATTATTGTTTTGATTTTCAAACCTTGTCAAAGTTCCTCTGCTTCTTGTCAAGGTTGGCGGCCATGCCATTGGATCTCTCAACATCGATCATGAGGTCCTCCACCTCACCCTGGAGTCTCTGCTTGGTTTTCTCAAGAGAGGCACACTTGGAGTTGACAGCCTCAATCTGCTCCTCGGCCTCCTGGAGACGCTGGGCAAGCTTCTTTCTGTTTGGCAATTCAAAATTTCAAGATATAAAAATGGAGGATTGATATACTGAATGAAATGAGCACAACTGTCTTTGTAGCTACATCAAGTACATACTTGGCCTCCTCAAGTTCCTCAGTACGCTGGATCGCATCAGTTTCATACTTGGTTCTCCACTGAGCCACCTCACTGTTGGCCTTGGACATTCCACGCTGCAGCTCAGCCTTGGCCTCCTGCTCCTCCTCAAACTGCTCCCTTAGCAGGTCGCAGTCGTGGCGTGCAGACTGCAGACCATGGGCCAGGGCATTCTTTGCCTTAACCTCTTCTTCAATCTGCCTCTTCAGCTCCTCAATCTGCTGAGTGAAGGCCTGTTTTCCTCTAGTAAGCTGGGAAACGAGGGCTTCCTTCTCCTCCAGCTGACGACCAAACTCACCTATAGCATCACAAATTCACTTAATTTGGAAAGTCAAGGATGCAATATCTTATACATCAAGGATCATTATCTTCAAAGCATTGTTCACTCTTAAGCAAATGTTTCACTTCCTATTTAATGCACAGTTTTCATTACAAAATATCAAGTATCTGTACCATTTTCAGTCAGGAGTCTTGCTTTCTGAGCGCTGATGTCATTAATTTGATGCAGATTCTCATCATTCTTGGTCTTGATTTCACTGAGTTGGTCCTCAAGGGTGCGACACATCTTCTCAAGGTGGCCCTGTTCATGGCAAACAAATGTTTTTATGCTGAAAGATGACTTAGAAAACAGGATAAAATTTGCTATTTCAACTATTTTTGTCTCACTTTTGCCTTGGCTACAGCCTCCATGTTGCTAGAGAGATCGTCAATCTCCATTTTATATTCACTCTTCTCCTTCTCCAGTTTCTGCTTGACACGTTGAAGGTTGTCAATCTGCTCTCCAAACTCAGCCACACTGTCGGCCTGCTTCTTACGGAGAGCAGCAGCAGTAGCCTCATGCTGCAGGGTGGACTCCTCCAGATCACGGCGCAGCTTCTGGAACTCTGCCTCACGCTTCTTGTTCATCTCGATCTGAGCAGCAGTGGCACCACCAGCCTCCTCCAGCCTCTCACTGATCTCCTCAAGTTCCCTCGAAAGATCAGCCCTCTGCTTCTCAACCTTGGCTCTGGCAGCACGCTCAGCCTCAATCTCCTCTTCCAGTTCCTCAAGACGAGCCTATTATTGAGAAAAAAAGAGGTTATACGTACTTGTCCATGCGTCACTGAGAAATGTTAATGCCATAATCAAGATTTTGTTTGCATCACACACACCTGGAGTTCCTTAATCTTCTTCTGAAGCTGAGCACCCAAAGACTGCTCATCCTCAATCTTGCTGAGGAGCTGGCTTGTCTCGAAATCTTTCCTTTGAAACAAAATAAAAGGATGTTGAGGAAATTGAAAACACTTGTTTTCAAAGTTGTTTTTGCATTGTTTTCATGATTTGATCTTACTTCTTCAGTTTCTCGTCAGATTGCTGCTTGTCATTCTCCAGATCCATGATGCTCTCCTGGGCCAGTTTCAGGTCTCCCTCAAGCTTTCTCTTGGCTCTCTCAAGATCCATACGGAGCTTCTTCTCTTGCTCCAGAGAACCTTCAAGCTAAATATCCATGGTAGAAATCATGAAATACTCTGTGTTCTCAGTAGGAATTTAAGCGCATATGTACAATAATGACTGAAACTTACATCGTCCACTTGCTGCTCAAGCTTAGTCTTGGCCTTGGTCAGAGTGTTGACTTTGTCCTCCTCTGCCTGCAGGTCATCCAGTGTCTGCTGGTGAGCCTCCTGGAGAGCCTTCTTCTCCTTGGTCAGCTTGGTAATGCTCTCATCCTGAGAGGCCATCTCCTCTGTCAGATTCTTCACCTAGGGTTTGGGTAATAAAAATGTCATGTATCATTTCATTGAATAGGCTCAATTGCCTTTAGTTGTTATTGTTTGACTGAATTCCAACCTTATTCTCAGTGGCATGTTTCTCCTTCTCCACTTTGGCCAAGGTGAGCTCCAAGTCATCAATATCCTTCTTCAGCTCAGAACACTCATCTTCTAGTTTCCTCTTTTTAGCAGTTAGCTCAGCATTCATTTCCTCTTCATCCTCCAGCCTCTCAGTTGTCTCCTTAAGCTTGGCCTCCAGTTGAATCTTACTCTTGATCAGTCCCTCACATCTCTCCTCAGCATCAGAAAGATCTTCTGACTCCTGAAGTTTTAAATTAAATTATACATTTTCAAAAATGTGGTACAAGAAATATCTTTGTCCTTGAAAATGTACAATAGTTCTTATATTTCTTTACACTCACTTTGTTATAATAAACCCCTTGAACCCTGGTTTTCCCCTTAAGGTTTTCTCATATGTAGCTTCAACGCTTAAATTTTCCATGCTGTACGACAATGTCAAATATATATATATATATATATATATTCTGTATTTGCTTGTTCCAACTCTTCATTGAAGCTATAGCACACTTATATTCAGTGAAATATTCAAACCCAAGATGCCATTTTTTATGACTGCACCATTACGTCAAATGGAAAAAATCTAAATGCATCATTTTATACATATATATGTACCTGTAATTCAGCATGACATATTTGGTATCTTTGGAAAACTTGGGATCTTGACTAGAATTTAAAAGGGTCGGTTTGAACAAAGCTTGGCCGCTCAACATGGTCAGCTTAATTTTGAGATCACTCACAGAAGCCACTTGCAACTGCAGATCATTCTTCTCCTGGAGCAGAGAAACCATCTTCTCTTCAAGTTCCTTCTTCTTGGCCTCTGTCTTGGTCAGAACTTCTTTGCATTTTGCATAGTCTTCCTTCATCTGAGCCAGCTCCTTCTCAGTTTCAGCGCTCTTCAGGAGAGGCTTGATTTTGTAGTATACCTTCATCCATGGCCAGTGCTTGACATTCATGAATGAGCGGATATTGTACTGGACAGTGTAAACAGCATCTCTAGAGAAGAAAAGAAAAAAGAAAAGGCACATTTAAATTCTTAAATGAACATTAGGAGCCATTGCTGTTCTTTATTTCTACAAAACAAATATACTTGCCTCTGTGCCGTCATGGCGACAAACTCCTTCCTCATGAGGTATCCACGGCACATAGCCTGAGTCATGGTCACCAGGGCTGCAAGTTTCTCATCTCTCATCTCCTCAAGAGTACCCAGCAGACCAGCTTTGAAGAACACCTGACAAATTGGATTTACTTAGTTGAAATGAATAATTCCACAAATGGAAATATACTCCAATAGTACTTAAAATAGTACTTATATCTTCTTACTTTAGTGTGTCCAAATTTATACTGAGTGTGGTCCACATCAATTGAGCCCAAGAGCTTCTCGGAAGCCTTCTTGTTGTCAATGAACTGTCCCTCTGGGATGACGCTTGCATTCAGTACCTTGTACCTGAATATTTTGTCATTTTAGTATTATAGCATTATAATGTATTTTAAAGAATCACTTACAATTTGATGGCATTTTATTTTCATGCAACGCAGTACCTCTGCTTGAAGTCACCATACTGGATTCTGCTGGGGAAACCCTTCCTGCAGATTCTGATACCTTCCAGCACACCGTTACACCTGAGCTGGTGAATAACCAGGTGGTTATCCATAACACCTGCAGAAAAGATAAACAATAATCAGGAACATTCTCCATCTCTTATCAATGTACCACTCTACACACACTTATAATTTATGTATTGTATTATTTTATATTAAACAAACACTTCACCTGGAATCTTGGACTCATTGGGAATCAGACAACGCACAAAGTGAGGATGAGTGCTCCTCAAGTTGGTCATCAGCTTGCCCAAATTCTCCTAAATGAACAGAAGATGCAAATTAGCACACTGTAATCCCAATTCCATACAAATTATATTAACCTATATGTATATATCTTGGACACTGAATTCAGTTTAAGTTTCTTACTCTGAACTGAGAGGACACAGTCTGCATGGAACCTCCCTTCTTCTTGCCTCCCTTGCCACCAGAGCTAGCCTCAGCTGAAAGGGTAAAAGTTGTAATCTTCGCATTGTGGTGTACATCAAGAGTACGATGTTAAGTAAACAACAATAAAGGTAATATTCAAGTGCTTTGCCTCTTGAGAGATACCTTCTCCACTACCAACATTGGCATACAGAAGAGCCAGCAATTTCACTGAGGACTTCTGGTACAGTTGCACAACAGACTCATTCAATGGATCCTTGTTCTTGTCCAGCCAGCCAACGACGTTGTAATCCACAGTACCGGCATAGTGCACCAGGGAGAAGTGGGCCTCAGCCTTGCCCTTGGCAGGCTTGGGCTTCTGGAAAGCATTGCACTTTCCAAGATGTTGATCATACAGCTTGTTCTTGAATGAAGTGTCTGAGGCCTTGGGGAACATGCACTCTTCTTCAAGGATGGAGAAGATACCCATGGGCTGTTGAAAGGAAATATTGAACAATATTTTGAACAATAGTAAAACAATGGGAATTTTCTTTTTTCCTTTTCTTTCTTTTTCATTGTGTATTGCACTTACCTTCTCAATAAGCTCAATGCAGGCAGCCAAGTCCATACCAAAGTCAATGAACTCCCAGTCAATGCCTTCCTTCTTGTACTCCTCTTGTTCCAGCACAAACATGTGGTGGTTGAAGAACTGTTGCAGTTTCTCATTGGTGAAGTTGATGCACAGCTGTTCCATGCTGTTGTACTGTTGAAATTGATGTAGAATGCATATCAGGCGTAGGCCTAATCGCACTTAGTATTCTATGAGGAAGAAATTGTAAATCTTGCACATGAAGACTCAAGTACAATACTCACATCAAAGATCTCAAAACCAGCAATGTCCAGCACACCAATGAAGAAGTTTCTCTGCTGCTTGGTATCCAACATCTGGTTGATACGAATGACCATCCACAAGAACATTCTCTCATAGATGGACTTGGCCAAAGCCATGACTGAGTTGGAGACCTACAGGAAAACAAGCAGACAGTTGCATAAATAATTCACTCTCACTGATACTGACTCACAGTGACACATTTCATAGTGAATTTCTTGTTGTAAGCGTTTACCTGTGGCACAGTCTGGCCCTTGGTCACAAACTCATTGCCGACCTTTACTCTTGGGTAGCAAAGAGCCTTCAGCATGTCAGCAGAGTTCAGGCCCAGCAGGTAGCCCACTTTGTCAGCCACTGTAAAAAATATGTATGAAATTACAGTATGTGACATTTCATATGTGTTACAAAACTACAATAATGTGTTTGTAATTTAGTGATGCATAATGTTGCAATAATCATTACCACATTTTGCTTACACAATAGATAAAATGATTTGTTTGAGCATTTATGTCAGAAGCAGGTTTATTTACCCTCAGTGCCATCAGGCTCAGCCTGCTCCTCACGCTGCTTCTGCTTGAACTTCATGTTGCCATGGTGGATCACACATCCAGTCAACTTGTAGATGCCCATCTTTTCATCAGCGTTGAAGCCCAGGATATCAATGGCTGTCTAGAGAGGATTATTCTACAGTGAGAGATGGTAATGCATGATCGATAAATGTATGTCTTTTGGTCATGTCTAATTACTTACATCAGTGGCAATCAACTCTTCCACATCATTAATACTGGCCACAGTGATCTGACCCTGGCTGATCATGGGGAAATCGTAGGGGTTGGTGGTGATGAGTGTCATCTCTGTTGAGAAATCAGCCATGTTAAGGAATTTCTCCTCAGTGCCATATTTCCTCAGTGTATCATGCACTAAATCACATAGAATTTCTATGACTTACCAATCAGTTCAGGCTTGTGGTTGGTCATCATCTGATAGAAGATGTGGTAGCCTCTCTCATCTGGAAGCTGGAATGTCACTCTAGACTTCTCCAGCAGATCTTACATAAATAGCGAAAGATATCAGTTACAACATTTAATACAAGAGTTGTTAAAAAACAACTTTGAGTCATCAAGACCTGCTACATTTTACTCACAAGTTTCAATATCAGCACTGGCCAGTTTTCCAGAGGTGCCAAAGTGAATTCTGATGAATTTACCCTGTAAGAGACAACTTCTTCAGTGAAATCCTCAGTTGCATAGAACTATTATTTGGAATAGTTTCTCAAGACTGTCAAATTGGAATTGTTATTACACTTTATGTTAGACTTACAAAACGGGAGGAGTTGTCATTTCTCACGGTCTTGGCATTACCATAGGCCTCCAGCAGAGGGTTAGCAGCAATGATCTGATCCTCCAAAGAGCCCTATGAGGAACAGTATTGTTAGAAGATCAATGTGTCATACTCGTTATCTTGCCTTGTTTCATGTTTCTCGCTAAACTGCTCAGAATGCAGTTAATTGCCACCTGTATTTTGCTGGCACTCTGGGCCTCCTTCTTTTTGTCTCCACCCACAGCAATTGTTGCAAAGTACTGGATGACACGCTTGGTGTTCACAGTCTTTCCAGCACCAGATTCTCCACTGTAGAATTATATACCAAATATTGAAAAACACAAATGTCAAATGCAATGTTTGAAATGAGAAAACACATTCAACAAATAGAGGCGCAACACATTACTTACGTGATCAGGACAGACTGGTTCTCCCTATCTGTAGAATATATTCAAAAAGTATTTTAGTCCACGTATCAATATAGTTATGAATGTAAAATGTTATTAAACTAAGAGAAGCCCTTACCTGTGAGCATGTTCTGGTAGGCATTGTCAGAGACAGAGAAGATGTGGGGTGGGGCCTCCATACGCTTCTTGCCTCTGTAGGCAGACACAACCTCAGCATCGTATACTGGGAGCCACTTGTAGGGGTTCACAGTGGCACAGAACAGGCCAGAGTAGGTCTGGAACAGGAATAGTTACACTAACTACTAGCTGTCATCAACATAATACGAATGTTTTACATCATGTATTTAGTTGTTTAAAAATGTCTTACGTAGATCATCCATGCTGCATAACGCTCTTTGAGGTTATACAGCACAGAGGCTTCGTTGAGGTGGGTCATCATTGCCATGTCCTCAATCTTGTCGTACTTGGGAGGGTTCATTGGGGTGACGTCATCATCCTTGACTGTTACAGTCTGGAAAATTTAAATCATAGTAATGGCTTAGTTACAGTTTAGCTAAATTTCAACGTTTGCTCTTGTAATTTCTCACAGCTGTAGCTAATACCTCTTGGGATTCTGTGATTTTGACAGTGACTTTGCCAGCCTCCCTGCTCAGGATTGTGCCCTTGACATACAGCTCCTTGGCATCGGCCACAAAGCAGGCAGTCTTGGCATCAAAAGGCCTGTTCTGAGCCTCAATCCTCTCCTTCTCTGGCTTACGGAGGTAGATGGCAGCCTTGCCATAAATGGCCATTTCCGCGTCCGTACTCATGGTGGCAGTTGACTGCTGTTTTTCCTAAAGAAAAAAAAGCATTTGGCATGGGCTACAAGTTCTTTATTCTTATTGAACATCGGATGACTTATGCATCTCTATACTCTATTTAACCCTCTTCTACCTCATCTAAACACACACACACACAAATGACTATACACATACTCGTTTATGCTACATGGTGGGACAATTGGCAAGGAGGTGTCTAATGGGGACACCCCTTTCTAAATGAGATACAGACATGGTTCTAACTGGAAAAAATCTCTTTTAATTTTGGATTCTCAAAAATCACTTGAAATAACAAGATTTCTCATACTTAATGCACCTAACATTTTACAACCCAATGGGGTTAAATCCATTAGAAATACTGGCCAAGATGTCAACAATGGTTTTGCAGGACCTCTTATATTCTACAGTCCCTACACTCCTTCATATGGCAGTTAGCATTAGTCAAACCCCATGAAAACCTGAAAGCCAATATGCCATACCTGTCACCTGGTAGCTTGGACAGCTTAGTTGTCCAGTTTCATCTGTTTGACTTACAACCAGTGATTGGTTCCCTCTGCCTAATTTTCAATCACATAGACCCTAGCCAAAATTCAGTGAAAAACGCATAAAATAACATACCCAAAATGAATCAGGAATAGCTCCTCAACCATAAGGCCTATATGCATAGTTCTGGTCTCCTTTGATAGGTAAGAAGCTAAAGAATATGAATCCATTGTAAGTAAACCTATATCTATTACCATTCCAGAGTAAATGGATGCAATAAAGGAAAAAATAAGATTGTCATCCTAGTATATAATCTAAACTTCAAAGGCAATATCACCATTATAACAAAGATCCCATGGATAATGATGCAACTGAATGTCTTCTCCTACTCCTTGACTACAACTGTAACTGTAAATTTGATGAAAATACAATAAAATACAACATTTAGGATACAATTTATAAAGATATACTCAAGCGGTCTTCATGCTTTGACCATTTGGGTACCCAAAGTGTCCATCTGTCCTTTTGTGTTTTCTGACTGTTTACTGGGAATTTTACTTCAGAATACTATTTATTTGCATATAGCCATGTTACAAATCTCCCAAAAACATACAAATATTGATAAACACAAGGAATATTGATCAAGTTTGTGCATCCTGTACCCTCCTGTGTAATGTCATTTAATCAGGGCCAGAGCCATGAACTATACCATGAAAGGTTCTTATGTCCAGCCAAAACATCTCTGGGGAAACACAGCAAGCAAGAGGAACTACTGTTCAGTTCAAGTGAAGAAAACGTCACACTTACAGCAATGCAGTGTTGCAGCAGTGTTGTTTTATTATCACAACATCAATTATTAAACCCTAACAAAACATGCGTTTCTGCCACATATTTTAATGTTGGAGCAGCCAAGCCATTTCAGCTATGCCACAACAGTTCAGTAGTACAGTTAGGGCTGGGTAATATGGGAAAAGATAAATATCACAATAATCAGACATTTTTTTCAATACAGATATATGTACTGTATATCTATATATCTATCTATCTATATATCATTTCAGTGGCCAGTCTCACACATATATATATCTACTGTATATCTATATCTATACATAGATATAAATATATACATATACTACTCCTATCTGTATTGAAAACGTTATGTCTGATTATCATATTTATCTTATATTTTCTTATATTTTAGCTTATATACTGTATATCTATATCTATATATCTATAATACATATGATACATATAATACATTGGATTTACAGTATATAGCTCTTTTCAAAGGTATCCAAAGATGCTTATATATTGCCCAGCCCTAGTTAAACCATATGAACAAAATGTATGATGATACCGCCAAACTCTAATGGCTCCAATGGTAAAGTGGATCATCCAATTAAAAATGTAAAAACTTATTTGGCTTAGGTCATCCTGTGTCTTGAAATACAGTTTAAATCAGTGATTCTCAACCTTTTTCATATCAAGGACCCCAAATTCAGTCCACATTAGGGCCACGGACCCCATTTGATGAGATTTTGTCTCTCAAACCCAAATCTGAGAATAAAACAGTCATTCTTCTACATCCTCTAATTGTGTTAACTTCTTGTAAATGAAATAATGCTGAAGATGAACATTTCATCAATTTGCTTGGGACCCCCTGGATCCCCCTCAAGGACCCCTGGTGGTCCCCGGACCCCACGTTGAGAACCACTGGTTTAAATGACCCAAGCACAACACTTGTGTCACGGAATATTGAATATTACTTCTTAAATAAAACATTAACAAGATCAAGTTTTTACCTGACAACCGATAACGATCACGCGCTACGTGATGAAGTGCCACTGACCAGTGCAGGCAATTGTCCAATACCAGAAATAAATGGTCACCATTTCTTTGCAGACTGCCGCTTCAAAGTGTCTATGCAGTTTTTCACATAGAACCTTGCCAGTCTTTATGCTGTACATCCGCTTCTGTTCCACAGCCTGGACTTCTTCCCTGCTCCATATCTTCCTCTTCCTTCTTGATGAATCTTAAACAAATAAGATAAAATAAAAAGTTAATGCTCTCCTTTACTTTTTCCAAAACTAGGAAAGGGGGAAGAATACTCCTTTCAAAACCTTTTTTGATTGCAATAGTAATCAATAAGGCCTCATCCACAAGCATTACTTCTTTATCTTCAAAATCCTCATCATCCAGTGAAACCTTCAGACACCTTCATGGCTGAATAAATCAATCAAAACACCCATTCAATCCCACGGCAGATTCAAAGCTATAGAACATAGGTGTGGTATATCTGGTTAGTATCACATTCATAGAATATTGATCTTAAAATATGTTGATCTTTAACTATTTTAATTATTTTCTATTGTAACTTCCCAATTGTAATTTGTTCATTGTATTAACTTTGTCTATTTTTGCCTGCAGGTATGACCTGAGGGACAGATGAGCCACTTTATAGCCTCCCCTGGCACTGACCCCTCCCCTTCAGATAATAGGTTCAGGGAAGGAGTCAGGTTATCATGTGGAACTAATTCATTAATGCTTCTGATTAATGTGCTGTCATTTTATGGTATTCTAGTGCAGCTTATACTCTTTAACTAATATGTTGTTGTTTTTGTGGAATTAAAAAAGCCTGTTGGTTTTATAGCAGACAAATGAAATAATAAACTGGCAAACAATCTGAAGCAGATTAGCTAACGGTAAAAAAAAATGTTTGTATTGATGAAAACGGTGAAAAGAAACAAAGATACATACAATCAGACATAACGTTACATTAAAATATATCTCCAGTTAACTGCGACAGTCTGCAGATACCTGCTAACCTAATTTTCAAGCTAACCTAGCTAACAATCCACCGACCTACAAATGGTTATCAAACAATGGCTTCAACAAATTTGCTGCCTTGCAGCATTTTGTGGGGAGAAAAAAACTATACATTTAGCTTTTAATAGTCTAATGTGTGGTTTTGCCTCAATTTTACAGGATAGTGATAAGAAGGTACAATTTACCTCGTGTTCTTCGGCATCCATTATGAAAAGACCGCCCAAGGCCGTTGTTTCTTGCTCGACGTGATGAAGTGGTGCTCCATCTATGTCACGGGCAGACCCGGGGTAGATCCATGAGGTTGAAAGTAATACCTGGCCAGAGTGTGGCCCATCCAGTTACCTAAAACAAGCACACCCTCTCTCCAAGACCGAGGCGCGGCCACACTGCTGCTGAAACCAGTGATTTGTGGGGGATGGGCATAGTCCTACAGGGGACATTAATGTCTGGATCTGTGTTTAGCTTCACAACGAAAAATTAAAAAGGATAGCGAGGTTAAACTCTACTACTAAGGCATAGGCCCATGAACACAGTCTTTAGTTTTGTTTAGTTTTACTATTAACATAATCAAGGATGAAACCAGTGATGTGTGGGTTTTGGGCATGGTTCTACTGGGAACCTTCAAGCCAGAGTCTGTGTTTAGGCTCAAAACAGAAAATTAGAGGGGGTGGCCAAACACAGCCTCAGAGATTCTAAATGTTATTTTAGATTCATAAGATAAGATAAGATAGCACTTTATTAATCCCCTTGGGGAAATTCAGGATAATTATGATAATTATATTTATAACAGTCTCTCCACTCTCTGATGACTACAGAACAGACTATGAGGCCATTGAGGGTAGGCCTGCCAATTTTCTGCAGATATCGGTGCATTTCCTAGTTCAAAATGGTCGAGTTGGCCCAACCCTCATAGAACATGCCCTCTATTGTTAAGCATAATTTCTGAGTTAGCTCACGTGTGGGTGTAGCATCTCTCAGTGCCATTCTAGTTTGTTTCGTAATTATTGTCATGGATTTAGCCCCATGCAGCATAAGCTTGATTTGGATTGCTGTGTTTGTGTATGTTGTATTTAGTTGCCATGTCAAGGCTGTAGGCTTTCATTTATATTTCACAACAGGCTGGCAGCAGCTGGGAGTAAGCATTGCAATAGAGAGCCTAAGTCCCTCCCCTTCCGGTGGACCACCATGGGACCTTATTTCGGAAAAAATATGTACGGTAGTCAACGGCGAGAGACAAATAATTGTTTGATCCCGTTTGAATTGTGCCATGAATTACACATATGATGTTTTGTCAATTTAAATGATAATTTTGCAAGTCAAGAAAGTCGCAGTTTGTCGTAAAACTGTTGAACTATAAGACTGTAAAAATATATAATTAGAAAGACTACACACCCAAAAGTCGCGCAAGTGACGTAACTTCCTCTCTCTACAAGCTACCCAGAGCCGCTGAAGCTAAGTCCCTCTCAGATAGCAGGAGTATTATACACAACCTGGAAGGTAGACAGTAAGAATGGATTTAAACTGGTTTAGGATAGTTTTAGTACAGTGGGGGCTAACGTTAACGCGATGCCTGTGTGTTTCCTATGTTTCGTTCCATGTTGGTGTTGGTGACGTATATTGTGCGAGACGAGAGATGTAGTTCACTGAGCGGTTTCACACAAAACTAAACGTTACTGTACTGTTTTACAACAAACTGCGACTTTCTTGACTTGCAAAATTTAGGCTCTCTTAGGGATGTTCCATCTCTCCAATTCTGTTCGTGGCAGAGTGTGACATCATTCCCATTGGGGCGAGACAGGTGATAGCAGGGATTAGGGATGCAAATTTTAATCAATTTCCTTAATCGACCATCAGTCACGTTAACGACCAATTAATTGATTAATCATTATGTAAAAAACAGTTTTTGACATATAAAAAAGAAAATGCGCGTTTTACACCTGTCTTTAGGCCTACTTAAGTTAATCAACCAAGCAAAATTCAAAAGATCTTCCTGCATTCCCTGTCATTGTGTTTGTAGACGTGCTGTATTTCAACATATTACAATGTTTGCAATAGGGCTGACCCGAATGCTTCGAAGCTTCTACCGTTGCCATGGTAATCGGCGTCCAAATCAGTATTCGAATGCTGCGTTTTTGTTTTGTTTTTTTATTCATTGGACGAAAAGTTACGTTTCCATCCTGTACATGCGTACGGAAATGCACTGTATCCGGACATGTCTGGCGACGAGATATTCGGGCCGCCACACGGCCGTAATTCCCCGAGAACGCACAACGTTTGTGTACCGGAGATTTCTGTCACTGTACACGCCTCGTTAAATGTCAGCTCACTCCCGTATACTGTCGCAAATTACCAGATATCACTGTACACTGCACCTGCACACATGGTCCAAATACGTCCGGAAAAGTCAGTTTTCCACCTTAACACACGACCAAACACGTCCGGAAAAGGCCGATTATCTCCGCCAACATCAATGTATATTTGCCACAAAAGTCCGTGGAACACAGGGCTTTCCTATGCTGCCCCCCCCCCCCCGGTCGAACCTTCGAATATTCGCGGGTAATTCTCACTGAAGCTTCGAAGCCCCAAAAATGGTATTCGGGACAGCCCTAGTTTGCAATGAATACTGTTGTCTTTTTGGGTGTAATGCTCCCACACTGGACTTTTCGCCTGCTTGCTTGGTTTTCTTCTTCCTCTGTATAAGCGGTGAAAGTTAAATTGCGCCTTTGTGGTGGTAAATCATTTTAGCAAAAAATAAGAAGTAGCACATAGCCTACATTGTCGATTAATCAGTTAATATATGCTTGATCGATCAAAAAATAATGGCGATTAATCGATTGTCGATTAATCATTAACATCCTTAGGAGGGATCCAATACCCATCTGGACAGAAGCTAGCTTGGTAGCATTCTTGGGTTAGCCAGGTGCTAGAATCAGATTGCTAGCATGTTTGGGTCAGCCTTGTGTTAGCATTAGCTTGGCAGCATGAGTGAACATAGTGAGTCAGAACTTGTTTGGTAATACGACTTAGAGCCTGCATACGGGGCATACTAAGTGTCTAGTAGAATATTGAGGTAGCCTTGTGCTACAATTTATTTGCAGATTAAGTTGGTAGCCCGCACAAATGGGGCATCTGACTAATCATGTGGCTTAGATAAACACTGAGGGTGGCTGGACAGCTGAGCAGCCCTGGCATTCAATAGAGAGCCTAAGTCCCTCCCCTTCCGGTGGACCACCATGGGACCTTATTTCGGAAAAAATATGTACGGTAGTCAACTGCGAAAGACAAATAATTGTTTGATCCCGTTTGAATTGTGCCATGAATTACACATATGATGTTTTCCCATTTTAAAAGATAATTTTGCAAGTCAAGAAAGTCGCAGTTTGTCGTAAAACTGTTGAAGTATAAGACTGTAAAAATATATAATTAGAAAGACTACACACCCAAAAGTCACGCAAGTGACATAACTTTCTCTCTCCACAAGCTACCCAGAGCCGCTGAAGCTAAGTCCCTCTCAGATAGCAGTAGTATGATACACAACCTGGAAGGTAGACAGTAAGAACGGATTTAAACTGGTTTAGGATAGTTTTAGTACAGTGGGGGCTAACGTTAGCGCGATGCCTGTGTGTTTCGTATGTTTCGTTCCATGTTGGTGTTGGTGACGTATATTGTGCAAGACGAGAGATGTAGTTCACTGAGCGGTTTCACACAAAACTAAATGTTACTTTACTGTTTTACGACAAACTGCAACTTTCTTGACTTGCAAAATTATCTTTTAAATTGACAAAACATCATATGTGTAATTCATGGCACAATTCAAACGGGATCAAACAATTATTTGTCTCTCGCCGTTGACTACCGTACATATTTTTTCCGAAATAAGGTCCCATGGGGGACAGCGGAAGGGGAGGGACTTAGGCTCTCTATGAGAAGCTGCCAGACAAGCCAGCAGGGCCAGTCAGACTTAGCTTTGCCTAAGCAGATACAATGTGGATATACAGACTGCTGAGTTGGTCGGTATCTGCTCTCTGCTTGGGCAAGTATAGGATGATAACATCATAGTATGTGTGACTTGGTGGGGTTTAGATGTAGTGTGTAACTTAATGTTCTGAATAGAAAGGGATATTGATGGTAGTGTGTGATGTAAAGTAGTGTTGTTGACAACTAGGTGCAGGTGACAGCGACAGCAGTGTAGTGGACTTGGGTCTGCTGAGTCTGGGCAAAGGGGGGGGTGTTTCTGGGATGCTGGAATACACTGTTGAGCCTTCTTCAGGTGTCTTGGGCCTAATTCAGTGAAACATCGGTGAAGGAGGATGCCCACTTGATAACCCCAATGATTTGCCTACACTCACCCTGAAGCGAGAGTGATTGTGGGCTTACTGTGGCTGTAGGCAGACTGGGCAGGAGGGCCCTCTAATAGCTCATACAAACCTCTGGATTATATAATCAAAAATGATCTTTCTGGGAAATTTAGATAGAATTTCCAACTGATGTAGAAATTGGATAATCTTTACTTTTCCAATTGTCCATCATGTTATGACAGACCTGTCAACTCTCCCGTTTTTCCCGAGTTCCTCTTGTATTTTCACCCCCTATCCCGCCGTGCTCCCTTTTGATAATTTTCCCCGTAAATCTCCCGTATTTCCCTTTTTTTATTTTTACAATTATACAGAGAGAGAGAAAAAGAGAGAGAGAGAGGTGAGTGAGCGAGAGCAAGACAGGTGCGTCAGATGAGCCGATCAGCGCGATCAGACAGCAGTAAAACATAACAAAATAGAAAGGAATCCTTCCAAAAAACGAAAAGGTGGGGCAGAGAGATTGAGGGACAAAAAATAAACGCCCGTGAAGCTGAGGCATCAAAATGCGCAAAAATTACTGACCTTTTCAGTAGTGCAAGCACCAACAGCATTTCCATTGCTGGTGGAACGGCATCAAGAGGCTCAGTGCCTCTCTCTACATGCCCATCCCTTTACTCCACCTTTTAATTGTTTATAGTTTGTTATTAGACAACGTAATAGTTTATTAGAATTTATTGTTACCTGGTGTTGGTTAATTTAAATATTTATTGTTGAAAGTTACCAAATTAAAGTGCTAAAAATGGCAATGGCAATCCCTGACTGATTTCATCTGTAGGCCTATTGATATAGATTATATCGCCTTTTCAAATATAGCCCTTTATCATGATGCACTAAATGCTCAATGTTGTGGTATCCTCACAGTGATGGTCTGCTGGCGACAAACCGTATGTAGTACTAATTTATATACTGTATAAGTAGTGACACTAAGTCTTGCTGTATTCATGTATGCGTCAATGGGGTGTGGATGGTGGAGTACTCGCAGGCTGGATGTGGGCCAGTCTGGGTCAAAAAGTCCAGGGCCATTTTCTTGTCCCAGTCCGTCCCTGATCAGACGCCAGCAAAAAAAAGCTAAATATCTATATAGATATTTAGACACTTGGGAGACTATTTATCCATTCCTGACCAGAAGTATGTTGGGAAACAACCATGCGTTTTGCAAGGTTTAGGGTGGAGTTTAGAATTGGTCACAGTGGGAAAAAAGATGTCAACCAGCAGGCTAGTTGGTAGATCTCTGGAACCGAGAGAGGAAATCCCTTTCATAATGTAAAAAATATGGTTGGGTGGGGGTCCCGGAAAATCTCCCTTATTTTCAAAGCCCAATGTCGACAGGTATGTGTTATGATGGTTGGGTAGATGCATGGGGTTAACCTTCTAAAGACGTTTGTGGTCCAGTTATGCTGCCCTGACAGCTTCCTCTTTAAGTTGGCTAGCTCAAAGTTAAAAATACATATTTTCTATGATTTTGTTGCATGTCTAGTACCAAAAACGCGTTATTAAAAGTAACTAGTACTTGCTGGTGTTCCAGATAAATGTAGTAGAGTAAAAAGTAGGATAATGTAGTGGAGTAAAACTAAAATGGAAATACCGTATTTCCTCTAATAGTGGCCCGGGCCTTTATTTACCTCAACTGCAGAGGGTACCAGGCCTTTATTGGAAGCAGGCTTATATTAGAGACAGGCCTTTATTTCTAATTCCCTCTGTTTGATAAGTATATTTGCTCATATTTTAGTACGAAGCCTCCTTGTTTTCTGATCTGCTTCTGTTGGGGTACGTTAGGTAGACGTTTTTTTGTTACTGCAATGCATTACGATAATTACGGTAATCGACGACGGCACGCTCCAGAGACTTCCGCCGGCCGAGCCATCTTGTGGCACTTGTACGTTACTACAAACTACAGTTACAAACAGGCACCAGGAGTTTACCGGTATCCACCGTTTGCATGTAAGCTGAAGCTAACTGAAGCTAACTGAACCTGGGCGCCGATGTGTTCCCGGTGATCCGGCCGAGATTTTGGCGGGGGTCCGGCGCTTGGATCGGGAGGATCAATGCGGGCCGTGGGCGCGGTGGAGAGGCAGCGGCGGAGAGAGGAGACGGACACGGTGCAGCCATATACTAGGTTTTGACCTAGTCTTGTTTCCTTTGTTTTTTCCCCCGGCCTGTATTTGAGACCGGCCTTTATTTGTTCGTGTCGACGACGGCCCCGGCCATTATCGGAGACCCGGCTTTTAATTGACTACAGGCCACTATTAGAGGAAATACGGTACTCAAGTAAAGTACAAATGCCTCAAAATTGTACTTAAGTACAGTACATGAATAAAAGTACTTAGTAACTCCCCACCACTGCTGGAAGCCTTACCGTATAACACCCTCAAGTGCTTTGTAAACTGAAAAACAGCACAAACTTATTAAATTAGGCTAATCATAAGATCTATAATTGTCTAAATGTACAAATGGTAACCTTTTGGGGGCTGAACCCATCACCAAATACCTCACCAACGCAAAAATGGCATTCGGTCACATAAGAAGTTCACATACTGTAATGCCAGGTCTGGCCTCCGGGGTTGCCCTAGAGCACACGCAATGTCAGAAAAACCAGCCTGGTGGGGACTTCTCAGGAAACTTCACCAGCCATGTTAAAAAGCTGTTTCCTATTCATTGGAATAGGTTTCCCCGTGGGGACCTCAATTTTGGTCCCCACAGTCCCTATGTTGTTGGTGTGCAATCAGGGCAATGTCCCCACCAGGATAGATAAACAAACACAGACACACACACACATACACATGAATATACATTGTCATTCTGTTGGTAGGAGTTTACTCTTGCATTTGGATTTGATGAGTCAGAATCACATGACTAATTTTTCAAAGAATTTTGCTTTGCCCCTTGACTCTGATTGCATGGGGTTATTTTCTACACCAAGCATACACAAGTTGAATTTTACCTTCAAATCTTAATTCGAAGGTAAAATCTGCCTGCCAGACATGGTGGTTTTCACACTGAGAGAGATGTGATATTCTCTTCAGTTGGGATACAAAACTATGATGGTGGATATTAAATAAGGTTAATGTACAACAGATCTTACCTAAGTAGGAAATCCAGGAGTTGATCAACGGACACTGCAAATAATAAGAGATTAAGATTAAGATTTCACTTTATTGATCCCCCTAGGGGAAATTCGGGTGTCATAATGCTGTCAGATAAGAGATTTCGATCAATAACCACTTGGTTTTTGAAGGAGAGTAACAAAGTAGTCTTCAAGTTCTCTGTTAGTCCTTTAAAGGGCACTATAAGAATTCAGATTTACCTCTATTTATGCTGCATATATGATTAAAGCTGTTTAATGAACACATTGTTAAAATTTTATTTTGAGTGGTTAAATTCAAAGTTATTGCATTTTCCACAATCCATTCTTTTTTACAGGCAGTTTCAGACTAACTCTTAACACATCACAACTGAACTTGTCTTCTTGATTGGCTCCCCTCACAATATAATATCTCCTCAATAATTGCTAACATATTTCCAATCAGGGAAGCACTTGAACCGCAAAGCCCCCACTCATCAGGTTTGCCTTATTTGAATTAGAGGAGCTGGTATTTTTCGGCCAAGCACAGTACAGTATTGTGACCGTTCTGCCTGTGAGGACTTAAGTCTTCAAATTCATTAAATAAATACCCTTTTAACTAAACAACATGTATTTGCAAAACATAATGATGAACATTATTCTTATCCTGCACCATAGTATATTTGACACAAAATCATGAAACCTAAATGATATGGGACCTTTAATTCAATTCTCTTCAAAAGACAATGCAGGCAGGCATAATTGGAAAATGAAAGAAACCAGATTTCCCCATAGTGTCCCTTAGCACAGAAAAGTCCAAGGCAATGATTCTAGGCTATCCTTACCTTCAGCTGAAAAAGACCTCACCTCCAATGCGGTGAGTTTTTGCAGGGACTCCTTATATACTGGGTTCCATGTGCCAAACAAGCACATGCTATAAGTGGCAAGCCCTAAAAAAGGCAAAAACTTTCTTATGCAAATTAGAGTTTTGTCTGCCTTTTTTCATGTCACAGTTTGGCATGATCATTATCACGTCTTGGAAGCTAGTCAGATATTTTGAATCTCATGATATTATATCAATTGTTGGATTTGATTTAGGGTGGATAGACAGATAGACAGACAGACAGGCAGACAGACAGACAGACAGGCAGGCAGACAGATATATAGATAGATAGATAGATAGATGAGAGGCTCATTTGTTCATTCAGTCACTAGGTATCAGTAATAGATCTGAATATAACTGCAACATTTCTTCCTCTAAGACAGTACTTTATCAAAGTCATGGAGGTCCCATTTATTTTCCAGTGTTGAGAGGATTTACGCTTTGCTTTTACAGCCCCATAGGACTTAAGGGATCACATTTCAACTTGGGGGAGTTTTCCAAGTACTATACCAGAGACAGCAAGGTTAATAGGTTAACAGATGGCTTGCATGTTTTCATGGTTTAATATTTTGTTTAGAATAGTTGACTTAGTTGACAGATTGTACTTAATGGATTGGGAATCCATCAAATTTGGTGGTTGAGCTGCATTGTGGTTAATGGTTTCAAAAGCCATTTGCAATAGAGAGCCTAAGTCCCTCCCCTTCCGGTGGACCACCATGGGACCTTATTTCGGAAAAAATATGTACGGTAGTCAACGGCGAGAGACAAATAATTGTTTGATCCCGTTTGAATTGTGCCATGAATTACACATATGATGTTTTGTCAATTTAAATGATAATTTTGCAAGTCAAGAAAGTCGCAGTTTGTGGTAAAACTGTTGAACTATAAGACTGTAAAAATACGTAATTAGAAAGACTACACACCCAAAAGTCGCGCAAGTGACGTAACTTCCTCTCTCCACAAGCTACCCAGAGCCGCTGAAGCTAAGTCCCTCTCAGATAGCAGGAGTATTATACACAACCTGGAAGGTAGACAGTAAGAATGGATTTAAACTGGTTTAGGATAGTTTTAGTACAGTGGGGGCTAACGTTAACGCGATGCCTGTGTGTGTTTCCTATGTTTCGTTCCATGTTGGTGTTGGTGACGTATATTGTGCGAGACGAGAGATGTAGTTCACTGAGCGGTTTCACACAAAACTAAACGTTACTTTACTGTTTTACAACAAACTGCGACTTTCTTGACTTGCAAAATTATCTTTTAAATTGACAAAACATCATATGTGTAAGTCATGGCACAATTCAAACGGGATCAAACAATTATTTGTCTCTCGCCGTTGACTACCGTACATATTTTTTCCGAAATAAGGTCCCATGGGGGACAGCGGAAGGGGAGGGACTTAGGCTCTCTATTAAAGCTGATATGCAGTCTTACATCAGATATTTGTATTACATCAGAGACAGATGAACTCTGAATATTAAATGGGATGCACACATTTGTTAATCATTTTATAGTCTTGTAAAGTATGCCAGACATTACTGCTAATGACTTACCACAGTTTGAGGCCACTACACTCTTGTCCTCATATAGCCACTGCCCATGGTCTGTGTTGAGGTATGGATCCACTGGAGGATACATTGTCACTGATGTTGAAAAACATACTTCCTAAGATGTTTATTTTTTGCCAACAATTGCTCTGGAGTGCTGATAGTTTTATTGGCATTTAAGCTGTGATAATGTCACCTATTCATTGGGGATAATATACGGAAGTAGACCCTCACTGGCTGGGTTTATGACTCCATCAGTGGAAACAAGGTCAGTTCAACACCTTGTCCTCATATAATTAGAGTTTTGTTTTTTGTTATGAATAGCTGTCAGCAATAATTCAATCATCAGCAGCTCCACTTCAAACTATCATGAATTATGATCTGTCACATTAACATTGACTATGTTCCTACCAGTTGTAAAATATGGCACAGCCATGTGACCTGTGAACCAGGCCTGACAGTCTGACTTGCCTTCAATATCTTTCTCACTGCAAGCCACAGCTTCAGATGTATATCCGACATCCACCAGGATTGATCATGTTCGTCCGATATTCATTGCAGTGTCCTTTTTTCAGTGTTTTCTTTTTACTCTTGCCATTTTTAATGAAAATAACATTGTAATATAAGCACTGACCATAGCATACACTATAAAACTAAACATTATTTTACTTAAAATTAAATAACCTAAATAAATCATGATCTCATGTGACTTGAGCAGGGAACAAAATCATCAATTCTGTTGTATGTAAATTCACCAGTTTTTTTGTCAGCAATAGTTTTTTTTAAAAGCACATACAGTCTGTATCTTCTCAACAATTGTACATCCAAGTCCTGCTGGACTTTGACTGAGTGTACAGCAACGTAACTTGATCTGGACACCCAACATGGAGGCTGGACATAGCCAAATAAAGAGTGTTAAAGCTCAGACATGAAGCCTGCTTACTCATCATGACACTCAAAGACAGATGTTACTACCTCTTATCGACTACTCTAATTTCTGGCCTGTTTGTATGTCCTGAGGCAACCTAATCTCAATTGACATCTATAGGTCATGTCATAACAGTTGGACATCAGCCTAGTTGTTAGTAGGTGGTCGTACATGGATTATTATTCATTTATTTTGACACAGTTTAGAGGTTAGCTCAGTAGAACCTATTATATCCAAGCCTGGAAGTTGAAAAATGTAAACAATATCTATACACCAATTGAATCCTCTAATTTCAGTTAGTATTGTACTTAATAGTATGGCAATTATAAATAATCAGTTAGAAAACAAGAAAATGAAAGACATAGTTTATTAAATTTCATATTCTTACAGCCAAAAATAACATTTTGTCAGAAGCTGCCTTTTTTCACAGGCTAATCTGTGTTCTCAATTGACATAACCATTCCTTCGTGAAAAGCCTGAGAGCTTCTGCAAAACAAAGAAGTGAATGCTATAGTATTTACAACTCTCTCAGGCAATAGTATTCACTGCACCACGCAATGCAAGTTCTAGAAGAACCAAAAGATTCAACCAATCCAACCAATCAAATATGCTGTGTTGATTATACGTGGTGATATTTTCACAGTTGCATTCATTTCTCATTTTTCTGATAATTTTCATTGTTATTTTCAATATGAAAACAGATGTTCTTTATTAATTCTGGAACTCATAATAATAGGTAATATGATGATGTACAGTCAGTAGTGCAGGTATTGAAACAGAAAGATAAAGTTGATCACATTTGCTGGTGTCATCGTTTCAACAAAATTTAACATGCAGGTGATTTAAGAGTCCAAATCTAACGGTCTCATATTCCCATATTTCCTCATATTCACCTTGTGATGTGATATCCTGTAATGGACCTTGTGATGGCTCTTATGACTCACCACAAAAAAAGACTAAATTGAACTTACTGTCCCTATACTTACACCTTTGACTGTATATTCCAGCATAAAAAAGAGGCACAACTCTCTTCAGTCACCACACATGCAAGTCTGGTGGGGCTGCAAAAATACAGTACAATGACACAATTTGATGATTATTTTACTAGTCACAAAACATTTCTAGCTGCATTACAACAAATGAATGATAGAATAATAGCACCTAGACCGAAGCTAATAGAACCTTCCTTTATAGGATGGGACAGTATTGGCCACATCTCACATGGAGTGTGTCCAAGGAGTCTTGTGCTTGCAGTACACGCCCTCCCACACCAGAGGGCCTTCTTGCCTGTGTCACAGCTGAGGACTCCCCCTCTGGATGCACTCTGCTGTCTGGCATTTTGAACTCCACTGATGCAAATGATGAAAGGCTGCCATTTTTCTTTGTCCAGGTTTTGGAAGTGTCAATAGTGGGTGATACCCTCAGACCTCTTCCTTTGACACTGCTCGTGTCTTTTTTCCCACTTTTGACACTAACATCATCCAAAAAGGGGTCAGAATCACTTCCATGTGACATATTGTAGTAGGTGCACTTAGGAGTTTGAGGCTTAGCCATTTCCTCAAGCTCTGATGAGGATATGGCTGCAAGGGGGTTGTCCTGGGTGTGTGGGGGGGAATCCTCACTATTGTTCTCCTGAGCTGTGTCAATGGATGTAGTATCTATATTACCATACATTCCAATGGAGATTGGAGGCGATTTTCTGATGAGGTGATTCTCCTTGAGAAGCCATCTACCTTGGTCAATCAAAACCCCATCATTTGAATCTACTTCTGAGGGGAATGAGATGCGCTGTGCAGCGTCTATTGCAGGCTCTGTGTCTATCTTTAATGAGCTTGCACCACTGAAATAAGACAGATCCTCCCTTGAAGCTTTAGTCCCCGAGTCATAAGAAGAGAAGCTCCCCCCACTTTTTAATCTGGAACTTTGCAAGAGTTCTGATTTACTTCTAACGGACTGTTTTGAGTCAGTGCGTTCCACATTTGTTCTCCCATTAGGCATATCGCTTGAATGTCTGCAGTCTGGAGACGGACTCTCTGAAGGCTCTTCTCCACTCTCTGTGGCAATGTCTGTGGATTCCTGAGTTTTGTATCCGCCACTGTCCGAAGTCTCTGGCCTGTAGTCAGATAAATCTGAGGTGCAGGGGCTCGGAAGACGTTTTAGACCATATTGACTATCCTCTCTGCTTTTGGGAATTATAACTTGTTTTGTGTGTATAACCCGAGCGTTATCTGGCTCTATCCTAATGTTACCCCGAGCATCATATGTGAATATAAGTGAAGAAGATTGTAGGGCAGAGTTAACAAAATCAAGTAATTCCTGTGATATTTCCACCGGGTGGGGTAGACTGCTGCTTCTTTCCTCATCCTCTTCCTCCTCTCCGTCATCTGTTTTAAGCTCATTTACAGTGTCTGTTCCATTACCCTTGTCATCCTCACACTGACCAACAGATGAAGATTTATTTGATGATTCTACATAATTTTCTGTTCTCTTGGTATCCTCATAGTTAGGCTGGTCCTCCTCACAGCTACTCTGCTGCAAATAGTAGGCTTCCTCTAATAGTCTTTTACCAACTTTACTATCAGCAATACTGTCTGCATCAGCACTAACAGGTTCACTGACACATCTGTTTTCTTCATCTTCCTCATCCTTGGATTCTTGCTCTTCCACCTGGTCACATCCCTCATTTAACTCACTACCTTGCTTTTCTTCATCTTCTCTCACCTCTTCAGCTAGATCTTCCCCTTCTACCTCCTGCTCAGCTTCCATATCTACGTCGACCTCGCTCTCCTCTCCCTCCTCTTCCTCTTCTCCTATTGCTTCTTCCTCCAGAACATTTACCTCATTCTCCTGCTTCTCCCTCCTCTCTTCAGCCTCATCCCACTTTTCTTTCTCATTTATGTTATTGTCTGTGTCATTTGCTTCTCCTTCCCCTTCTTCATCTGTGATCTCCCCTGCTTCTGTATTTTGGTCCTCCACAACCTCACCCGCCTCTTCCTCCCTCTCCTCAATTTCCTCCTTC
The DNA here is from genome assembly GCF_048128805.1 of Centroberyx gerrardi. Classification (NCBI taxonomy): domain Eukaryota; kingdom Metazoa; phylum Chordata; class Actinopteri; order Beryciformes; family Berycidae; genus Centroberyx; species Centroberyx gerrardi. The sequence goes on from NC_136009.1 coordinate 20,542,630, forward strand.
TCATCCTTATCCTCACTAACTTCCTCCTCCTCATCCTTCTCCTCAATAATCGCCTCCTCACCTTCCTCTTCCAGTTCCTCCTCCTCATCTTCCTCTTCCTCATCCTTCTCCTCAATAATAACCTCAACTTCCCCTTCCTCATCCTTCTCCTCAATAACCTCGTCCACTTGCTCTTCCTCATCTGTCTCCCCAATAGCCTCATTCACGTCTTCTTCCTCATTCTTCTCACTAATCCCGTCCCCTTCCTCAGTACCCCCTTCCTCCCCTTCCTCCTCATTTTCCTCCCCTTCCTCCTCCTCATCTGTCTCCTCAACAACCATATCATTCCATTCCTCTTTCTCATCCTGCTCCCCAATAACCCCCTCCGCTTCCTCTTCCTTCTCAATAACCACCTCCTCCCTCTCCTCCTCATTGTTATCCTCATCAACTTCCTCCCATTTATCCTCCTTTTCCTCAAAACTTTCCTTTCCCCCTCCCTCTTCATCTGTTTCTTCAACAAAGATGTCATCTCTGTTGTCTACTTCCTCTTCTTTCTGCCTCTCTTCTTCTTCTAATTCCTGTTCTTCCTCTTCCACTGCCTCTTCTTCTGCTTCCTCCCCCCTCTCCTTTTCTCCCTTGCCAATCTCCTCATCCCTCTCTTCTATCTCTTTTGTATCTTCATCCTCGCTGTCCTTTACCTCATTCCTGTACTCCTCTACCTCTTCCACTTGGTTCTCCTCTTCCTTTTCTTCCATCTTTCCATCTACCCCTTCTTTATTCTCATCATCTATTCCTTCCTCCTCCTCCTCCTCCTCCTCCTTTCCCTTGCCCCTTGAGACAGGTTTGGCTGGACCACAGGCGTCAATGTCAAGACCTGGCTCAAAATCATTTTCTAAATCTTTTGATGGCTCTGCTTTTTCCACGTTCTCTGTCTCTTCTAATTCTTTCCTATCAGGGTCTGTTTCCTGAACTTGATCAGGTTCGTGTTCTAACTCAGCCAACATCTTGGCCTGTTCATGATAAATCGATTGCATCTTATTAAAGTCATCTGTCTCTCCAGCAGGCAAGTAGCCATTTTCATTATCTTCTCTTACAGAGGTCTCAGCAATGTCCTCAGCTATGCAGGTGGTATCAGGCTCTGGTGACTGTTTTGTCTCATCATGATGATGATGTTTAGCAAATTGTTCCAGTTCCTCCTCTGAGTCTGAGTGGTCTCTTTCCTTTTCTACATAGGTACTCTCCTCTACCTCAGGATAAAAGCTTTTAGTTTGTTGGAACGTTGAATAAATTTCTTCTCTAAGGTCTTGTGGCATGTTGAGCTCCTCCATAAGCTCATCGATACCCAAATGTTGATCATCAAATGCGTCACCCCCTTCAGAGATAACATCCAGTGCAAACTCTTGTTCTGAAAATTTTGGAGAGAGAGGTTCGCTTTCAAGCCTTTCCCTTAGGACCTGGAAATCCTTCCAGCGTTCTCTGAAGTGAGAAGACGTTCTGCTCTGCAAATCTGTCAGACTTGCCCTCTGCTCCTCCTCATCCTCAACAGCAGAAATTTTCTGCAAGGATTCCATCAGTAGCATGGCCTCCGAGGGGCTTTCTGAATCGTATTTGTCTCCCGCCACAGAGCCTGTTAAGGTATCTCGCAGAGTCATCACCGACAAGAATGAAAGGAAAGCTTTGGATGATGAACCAAACACTGAAGCCACTTGTGATGAGAAATCAGGAAGGCTGCTGGACTTCTCAAGATTGGTTGGTTTTTCAGACTCGGATGCCCCTCTGATGCAGTGGATTGAGGAACAAAGTTGCCGCACAGCAGGTTTTATCTTTGCTTTGGGGCTTAAGAGGTTGGATGTGGAAGATGATTCATTGTCAAATGGGCCAATGGCCTCAGCAGATGTGTGTGTCCTCAGTGTGCTCTCCTGGTATACAGGGTCAACTCTGACACTTGGCATTGAAACACATAAACCCTTTGCTTTCTGTTCAGTGTTTAGCACAACTGTGCTAGGAACTGATAGACAAGAAGTCGATTTTGTGACAGCTTCTCCATGTAATGAATAATGTTCATCTGTATTAGCCTGGCATTCACTCTTAGCCTCAGATTCAGAATCACCACCTATGTGAAACACAACCTTTGTTTGAGGTTCTGATTCCTCTGTGATTGCCTCCTCCATGCATGGCACTGAGTCTGAGCTTACTTTCTGCAGCCAGTTTTCTACATACTGGTGGATATCAGAGGGTGAAGGATTGAGAGATGGCATTGAAACACTCTCACTCAGCTCTAAAGTTCGTTTTGGTGATGATGTTCTGTTCTCATTCATTGATTTTTGCTTGGTAATCACCTTTTTCCCTGGCAAAAGTGACCGTTTGGGTTGTAAAATATCTAACATGTTTTTCTTCATTGGAGGTCTTGTGGTTCCTGTCTCAGGAGTATTTACATTATGATCATTATCCCTAGGAGCTCCGTGATTCACGTTCATTTGTTTCTTAGATGAAGGCCTTTTCACATTTTCAATGTTAGGTAATAAGTCTTGTTTCCTCCTGGGTGTTGTGTCATCTCTACTCACTTTTTTCTTTGTTTCTTTTCCCTTGCCCTTCTGACCATTTTTATCACTTTCTGATGAACTCAGAGTTTTTTTCCCTAAGCTGGCATTGCTGAGCTTGTCAGGAGATGAATGTTTGCTGCTCTTTGAGAGGCTTGCCATGCTATCCTTTTGCTTTTTATCTGAGCTACTTGTTGAAGGTGAACTCTTATGTTTCCCAGAAGGTTTTATTGCCTTTTTCTTCTTCTCACTTTGAACAGCGTTGTCTTTGTTTAACGCATCTGTCCCCCTACGTGGAGACTGAGTTTGAGAGTTTGCTGCAATCCGGGCCTCATTGTCAGTAAAAGAGGATAAATTATTGCTAATCTCATGTGTGGGAGATATTGGCTCTGACGACAATGACAAGATTTCCTCTTTCCGTCTGTGTAGCGAGTCAGCAGTGGATGGTTGACAGGTAAAATCTATGTCACAGTCATTGCTGGATGAAATTGGCCCTGAGATAGTTGAGGCTGGTTTACTCTGTGACATTGGAGTGGAACCATGCAAAGGTATGTCCTCTGTGCTGTATTCAGTATTTGCAAAATAGTTGTCATAGCAGCCTTGACTCTCATAAATGTGCATCACAGTCTCTGTAATCTCCATTCCATTATTTTGTATCTGGAGGACCTCTGCTACCCCTGGTGACCTGATGGAGGAGTGGGAGCCTTTTTTGCTTGCCTCTGCAGATACTATTTTCCGAGGCTTTGGGACTGGTCTGTTGCTGCTGCTGCTGCTGTGTCTTACCACACAGTATCCCTCGGTTGTCTCACCATCAGCTGTCCTTTCCATGTAGGTATACTGGCCCAGGGTGCTCTCTTGAACCCCTGATTCTGTCACCGTCTTAACGCTCTCAATGGATGCCTTCTTCTTAACGTGTCGAGGACCCGGTGTAGGGGTGCGTTTGAAACGTGATTTGTTTTTTTCCAAGGCCGTGGGACTGAATCCAACACCCTTTCCCGTTACTGAGGGATGGTTCTCTTCTTTATTTTCATCTTCACTGGTACCAAATGGGTCTTCGGCCATGGCGTTGTTCGAGTAAGGTGAGCTGTTGCCTGACCCAGACTTTGAGGCACAAACTGGCCTCTGGCTAAGGCTGGAGCGGCTGAGCGTGGTAGTCCAGTGGAGCATCTCCTCCTCCTTAATGGTGAGACGCACTTTCATCTCTACCGTCATGCTGCCATCTTGGTTCACACGGAAAGACTTTTCAATGTCATCATCTTGAGGTACTATGCAAGCGTGACGTTCATCATTCACTCTAACATTTTCACAAGTCTCCACATCTGAGGATGTATGATACTGGTTGACATCTGTTTCAAATGATCCGTTGTGGTGATGTAGGTGGTTACTCATGCTTCCATTTCGAGACATGTTTATCTGGTTGACGATGTATCTCTCTGATGATAGGGAAAAATTCCTTGAGCCTCTCCCACTGGAGAAAGATTTGTTTTTCTCTTTAGTTCGAGGTGTTTGATATAACGATGTTCAAGAATAGATCAAAACGTGTGTGTGTGTGTGTGTGTGTGAGAGAGAGAGAGAAGAGAGAGAGAGATTGTTATTAAAAGATTGTTATTAAGTTCAGAAAAGCATCATGCATTTGTATTATTTCTGTTGGAATATTTAACAAACAGGGAAAGAAGAAAAGTACTGAATTTCAGCTGTGAATTATGCTTTAGGACAGTCTATTCTGAAGCTGTTTACATTCATAACTATCTACCATAGCCTAAAATAGGAGTGAAAGGATTGTCCCCTCCTCTTATGTGTGATGTCACACTGATGTACAGCTGCTTAAACTAGATAAGATGAAGATAGTCATGACAGTTCCTAAGGGGGTACATATTCTGAGGTAAAATTTGTGAGACAAACATTATGAGTCCATAAAGTCAATTTGCTACGGTATTAGCTTTGGAAGACAGTTCCTTGCATTCACAATTACTGATTAGGCTGCCCTAGATCATAAGAATGCCATGTGAACGTCTTTGATGAATATGGCATAATAGCAATTTACCAATAATATGGATTAATTAACACTTACGTTCTTGAGGCTGCAACCCGGATGGCTCCACAGTGTCCGAGTAGATTGATTGTGCCATCTGTCCTATTCTGGGAACACTGTGGTTTCCTAATCTGAAGGGTTCGTTGCCTGCTGCTATGACGACTCCGGAGCACAAGATTAGTGCAGCAAGACCATCAACCTGAAAGGGGGGAATGGAGAAATATTGTTAATTTAAATTAAAATACTTTAAATATACCAGTCACAGCTTTGAATTGGTGTTGTACAGTAGGTGCACCCAGTGTAAGTAATGCCAAGTATTAGGGTTATTACTGACATTTAAACAGAAAAGAGACATCCAATTTGTGATATAAAAAATTACACACAATCGATACTATCCCTCTGTGTCAAATGGTATAGAGCAGACCAGAGATCATAAAAGATAAGGAACTTCTAAAGGTTCATCAACACTCATGAGCTCTAACAGAAAGTAGTTTGTTGTTGTTGTTAAAGGACAGATGGATGGAGGGATTACGGGATGATAAATCACTAGGGGGTCGAGAGTTTGATAGCACCTCTTAGCATGTCTTGGAACAGTTGTTGTAAGGTGACCACGTAAAATCCCTGATTCCTTGTCCTTTTTATGAGTTAAAGTGAAAACACAACACAAAAAATAATTTATGTTCTGTTCCTGTAAACTTTTAATTATGCAGTTAGAGCATAGCATCAATATACTTTTTGGAGTATTCCATGTCACTTGAGTCTAGTTTGTAGATTATGTGGACGCTGTGCCAATACTCAACATGATCTCTTAGTGTTATGGATGTGTTTTCTGGTTCACAGTAAATGCTAACATGAAAGAAAACTCATTTCAGTGTAAAAGCTCAATCTAATGTCCCGTGTTCCCACATCAACCTCCGATTCATTGTCAATGTCACGTGTCTCTTGATGGTGTCAAAATATTCTCTACTCTCTAATATTCTATTCTCTACACACTTAAATCATAATAAAGTGGTTGTCCAAGTGGAGAGATGGGGTTGGAGGAAAGCTACTACAGTGACATTAGTTACTCTTCAAAGAGCTCCTGTGTGTGTGTGTGTGTGTGTGTGTGTGTAGGTGTGTGTGTGTGTGTGTGCGTGTGTCTGTCAACAGCTTTTTTCAGCCTCACATCTAAAGAGACTATCCTATTTGTGAGAGGCAGACATGCCAATCCTTACCTTTGCCTAATATAACCTCATCTATACTTATCTAGATTACTAAGGACAAAAACAGGAGGCATGGAATCACATAGTGTTAATAGCAAACTGACAAATCATTTTCCTGATTATAATTAAGTTCATATTTGCCCCAAAGGACTCTATCAAGACTAGATAAAAGTGAACCTATTTCAAAAAGGAAGCTCTTTTTTTACTAGTTTCTAAACCTGAAGTAAAAATCATACATCTGTTATCAGTTTACAGAAATACTTACTCTTCTGCCGTCTGCGGAGAACAGTTTCAGTACTGAGAACTGCATGATCTGGGAAAGATAGTCTAGCAAAGCATCAAATGTTGGCGCAGTTCTTCTTTGCAACACAACTGTGTGCTTGATGGTAGGATCCCTATTCTTGATGACCACGAGCCTCTTCGGTGTCCGCACTGCCACCCTATCCGTGATCTTCGCTGGCCTGTTAATGACCTCATTCCTTCTGCCAAACTGACCAGTTGGGAGCCCCTGGCGCCCTCGTCGCCCTGCGCTGACAGGTCTGGTGGTATTCCATGGTACCTGCCGCCGGTGAACTGCGTTCAGGTTTAGCGGCTTGACTCGTTTCCGATCAGAACACACATATGATCCCCCATCATGCAAGTCATCTAAACCCTTAACAAGGTGGATCCCACGAGGTGTGGTTATGGTCCTCACTCCGAACGGCAGAGGCACTTTCTTGGACAGAGCGTCTAGTAGGGCATCGAACGTCTTGAAGGTGCGGCCATTTATGACCATGCGATGCCCACTGAATTTGTGGTCCCCGCTTTTGTAGAAACATACTCTTTTAGAGGCTGAGGGATCAGAGACGGGCTGTAATGGTCTGGAGGCCAACGTCTGCACGCTCCCAGAGGACACTCGCTGGGCAGGTGGTTCTTGGAGGGATGTGTTGCTCATATTGTCTGGGGGTGGCTAGAAAGAAAGCAGAGAGAGGGAGAGAGAGGATGATTGTGGTTTCAGTTTTATGGCAAATTATGGCAAGTGGTTTGAATTTACATTGACAGATGATAGATTAAGTTGGATAAAGCCCTGTATGCTAATTTCCTGGAACTTTATTAGGCCTATTGAGACCCTTTCCCCTGGAATCACTATGGCATAGAACCACATTTCACCCATAACTTGTCATGTTTATTATTCCTTATACTCTTTATCTATCTTCTCCCTGTTTTGATAAAGCCAAAATATTTAAAAAGGGTGAGTTTTTCCTTGTGTGCATTTAGGGTCTAAGGCTGGGGTGCCGGGTAGGTTAGGCTATGTAGAATAGGTAGATTGTTTGTCTTGCTAAATCTGCTCCTGCCTACCTTGTGTTTTTCACTATGTTTGTCCTACATAATTTTGTTCACCACTGATTGAGTTTAGTTAGATCTAGCTAGACACATTCTCTGTAAAGTCCTCTGAGACATGCTTGTGATAAAGGGCTATATAAATAAACTTGACTTGACTTGACTTGAACGTCCCACTGTTCTTTTAAAGAGCACAGCACTACCTAAGTTAAGCAGTGAAAGTGAAATCCTACAAAAAAAATTCACATTAGCTCTCCTCCATGAGGTGAAATAGTTTATAAGCAGTGCTGAAACAACAGAGATTTTCAGTCCTGTAGTGTTTATCTGGATTTGTTGCTTTGTGACAGCTGACAAAGTTTATGCTTATGATAATTCTTGAATAGTTCACACGTACTGGAAAAGGATTTGCAGCCTTGAGGCAGCAAGACAAACGTTTCAAAATTTTACTTAAGATCCTATGGTACAGACTGCTTACTTGTTATCTGATGTGAATCCTGTTCTGTGTCCCTCAGACTTATTAGCCCAAGATGCCTTTCTTTACTTCTGAATAAAGTGGAAAATATAAATTGACTAGACATTCTTGTATATTTTCTAATAAAAAGTAGATGACCATCCCAAATGATCTATCAAAACCAATTTCTCAAACAAATAATATGATTAGGTTACAGATATACTGGGTCTTGTAAAAGACACACCAATGAAGTCCTGCCGTGACTGTCGTGACACCAGTGGTGTCCACTGGTGGTTCTTTATTGGTGTGGGATTAATTTGCTGGCATTGAATCAATCTAATTGTACCATGGTTCTATGTTTCAATGGCAGATTCCATCAAGAAACCCAAGTTGTGACCCGATGACAATGACTTTACTCATACACCATGGTTTTCTCAATAACCAAATATGATCCAGTTCAACACTGATGGGAAATTATGAAAAAGTGTTTGATACCATTTTCCACCACAATATGGAGAACCCATATGATCACTCAAAATACCAACGTTAGTTGTGATTAGCATTTATTTACTTTGTCTCTTAGGAAATGGTTTAAGTGAACCAAACCATGCATAAGACAGCACCCCATACCATTAAATTTCCACTGAGGAAAATATTTATCATATATAATCTTATAATAAACTTATAATCATATAGTTTTCCTTGTAATATTTCATTAATGTCTATTTTAAATGATAGATTATGTGGGTGTGATTAATATAATAGTTGCATAATGTGCAGTAGTAAAATGTCACAGTAGAGCAGAGCATAATCTGTACTTAACATGAGAAAACACATTCTCCATGTTAGAGCAACAGCTCAGGCACTGTTGTATATTGTTATGTAAAACTTTTCTTATGTTATGATGATCTATGCTAGAGAGAACATAAACAGTCTAAGGAACAATGTCTCACAACAGATTCTACTTGATTATAATAAGATATTTACAACACAACCCAAATACTTTTTGGTAGTTACTGTAAGGTTGATTTGTAATAAACATAAACATAGGCATAGACATAGGCATAGACATAGGCATAAACATAGACACAGGCCATAAAGCCACTGAAGCACGTCACCTATAAGTAATTAGACAAACTAACACATTGAATGTATGAAAGAAAAAGGTTAAATGACAGCAAACAAACTTCTAAATGGAAATATAATAAATGGATCTTACCGTATCTCACATTTTCCCTGAATTATAATGGCAAAAACAACAGAAAGTGTGCACCCAGTACTCTACCTAGCGCTGGTAAAAGCTTCTCAGCGGCATTCGAAGGCTATTTTGGGACATGCAACATCATGGCCAATTTGCTTAATCTTTGCTCACACTTAATCAGCATATCAAGATAAGGAAACTAACAAAGGAACCACAAGGAAAGGGCTGAAAATGCTGCTGCCAGTGCTCTTTAAATGCTAGTATTAGAATTATTAAAAAATAAATGGCAATATTATATTTTACCTGCAAGTGTGGGAATACAAATATATTTGGTCAACAGACAATTTTGTATCATGGATAATACATCCCCCAATACATCTCAGTTAGAAAAAAAATAAATAATTGTGCTTTCTGCATCATCAAACATAAATGTCTAGCTGGTGATTTGAACTAAGAGAGAATGAGAGAGAGAGAGAGAAAGTAATTTGAGTGGTTGAGTAGGTGAGTGAGTAAGAGACTTGGTGAGTGAATGATTAAATGAGAGAATAAAGGAGGGAGTAAAATTGAATGAGGGGGGAATGAATTCTACATGTCAAATGATACTGGTAAATTTCTCCCGCTCCAAAGAGAGACCACAGATGGCTCGCACCGCTTCTAATTTGCCAGCAGCCTTATAATCAGATTGGAGGAGTCTTGGCCTAATAGGGATTAGGTTAAAGATTTTGCGCACTTGCTGACAGCATGAGGTACAGTAGAATACGGTCTTAAGAGAGCACTTTTACTTTGCAGTAGGTATTGGAAATCCACCATCAGATTTCAACAACAAGAAAGATACAACCTATATTTGTACTATATTAAATATGCTGTTGAATGTAATTTGTTAGAAATGCAATCAGAATGTTGGAAATGCCGCAGTCTTCATAAAGAAACCATTGTGCCCAAACATGGATGACTAACACAATTTATCCAAAATAGGTTTTTGCACCATGTACTAGACTTGAGATTTGGTCAGTAAACAGCGCCTTATGGGGATCTGATTGCATAAGGAGGTGAGAGGACCTGTGTTACGACCTTTACTGCCCCTGACCGAGCAAAACCTGCTGATACTTCCCACTGACAAAGATGAAGACTGGCTGGCAGGGGGATTCAAGGAGGGGTCCAAATGTAGGTTACTTACAGCCTAACGTGCAGACAATATTCATTTACATTATTCATGCAAAGTGTTAGGAGGGATGGGCTTTAAACAAAAGTTTTATTCGAGTCACATAGTATGTCTCCATCAGTTGTGGTTGAGCTGGGGAAAAAATTATATGAATGTTGTCATAGTATTTAACCTTTTATATCATGTCCTGTATATGGAGTTACTGTAATTGGGGGCATATCACATCTTTAGTTGAGTTGAACCTGTTGCAGTGATTGTGTGAAGCTGCCTGACCTCAAATCTTGTTGTGAAAAGTCAGGTGTTGATCTGTTTGGATTAGGAAGGTCACTAAATAGCTTGTTGAGCACTGCGGCATAAATGCAGTATAAGATCACCAGTGTGGCCTAGAGGCTGTCTCGTAACCAAGAGGTCACAGGTTTGATCTGCACAACAGCCACTGTTTTCATCAAAAGCCATGTGTCCTGCCAAAGTGTCCTTGAGCAAGACACAGAATATCTTCCTGCTAACTCATTGTAAATCACTCAGGGTAAGAGCTGGATAACTCTCAGCTAAACGCAAAAAACTTCTGTTTACTGCTTATTTTTGAGTTTGAAAAACAGTCTATAGGCTAATAGCAGGTTATGCTACTGACTTTTACTCTAGACCTGTAAGCTTCCATAGGACCAGGGCTGAAAATACAGTAATGTTATATTGTTGCTGACCAGATCAGGTTCTGCATATGGATAAGAGCAAATTGTTCAGTGTTCACAACAATAACAATAACATAAATGGTCGTCTTCATGGGTGAGTTGTTAATTGTAGTTCCTTCTGGTGTGCATCAGTCACAATACCCATTTTAAACTTCCCAACTGATAATAGATTAAACATAGTGACAACATTGGCCCACATTTGTCATCCAAGACCCATAATATATGTGTTTTTTTAAAAGTAGAACTGTGCTTCAGTTTCCAGCATGCCAAGGGAACCTTAGTTAAAAAATTCAAGGCCCCGACTAGAGATGCAAGTGGCACTTTGACGCCATCTAACGAAACTTTGCGATATTGACAAAATATGCGGGCCTCGCTTTGAGAGCAGGTGTCTGTGCAGAACAAAATTGACGGAGTCATATGTAGTTGTTTATAATAAAATTATAACCATTTGATTAATTTGTGTTTATCACCGAGTGATCAGCACTCGGTGTTGTGATAGTTCCCAGCGCAATCTTCGATTCTATCTCGATTAACTCACCTTAAACTCATGCATCAACTAGTCAGGTCTGGTACACAACAGAGGATCGGTGTGCGGTCCGCCAACACAGACGCCGCTTCCACTTACTCAGTGGCGTGGTCTTTTGTCGTTATATTTTCTTTCCCATTTGCTTCTAATTTCTATCTTCCAGTAAATCAGTCAATATGGGTAAAAAGGAAGAAGAGGAGATAATTAGAATTGCGAAGAAAATGGATAAAATGGCGCAGAAGAAAAGCGGGGTGAGATGTCTGACATGAATGAATGCTTGCTTGCCTATCTAGCCGTCCTGGCTGATGTTGATATGTTGGCTAACGTTAGCGCTAATGGACAGTGGTAGTATTAGCTACTGAGTGTAGCCATTTTAGCTGTTAGCCAATGTAGCTACTGGCAACAAATGTAATGTGTGCCATTGAAATAGATTACGATCTCCAATAGTAAAATCGACACCCTCAATATTAAGCCCTATAATATACCCCTTGTTATAGCTACCCAGCGGCTAATAATATTAGCTTGCAAGCCTTCTCAACTTAACGGTTATTGTGCCATAGGTGTCCACTCCAGTTAGTTAGCCGACTAGCCTGTGCTACTAACTGGGTCCTTCGCAGTAAACAGTTGACTTTAGTCATTTTAGCTAGTTTTGATCACTGAATTAAAGTTGGATTTGGCCACTTTTGCTAATAGTTTTAGCTGATGTATTTTAGATAAAATCATTATTTTGGGCTTATGTAATTGTATTATTAAGTAGGTAAGTAGGTATCATGGAAGTGCCACCTTAGGGTCGCAAGCTGAATTAGCCGGCTAGTCAGGTATGGAGGTAAACAACAACACTTAGGTTAATGTTATCCTAAATGAATGGCCACTTCCACACCGTGTGTGTGTGATGACAAGTAAGTGTTTTGATTTTAGGGTTAGGGTTAGGGTCACCATTTAACTGACTGATTAATTTTAGTAAATGAAGCTCAGTTTGTGTGGAAAATATAGTTAGCTGAAGATTGATGAGAAACCAAAACATCTCTTAAATCAGCGGCAAAGTTGATACAATATGTAACGTCAACCTGCTTTGGAGCGGAGCAAAGCAACAGGCTAAAATTTGACATAACTAATCAGGTTATTAGCTGACATTCAGTATGAGATGGGTTGAAATGTTTCTCAATGCACGCCCCTCTCCCCTGCAGTCTGGGGCTTTGGATCTACTGAAGGAGCTGCGCAGTGTCCCCATGACTCTGGAGTTGCTTCAGGTATCTTTGCCCACCTTTTCACATTGCTTCTCATCTGCACTGCATTTAAGCCCAGAGACACTGACACAAAGTCTCTCCACAGTCTACCAGAATTGGGATGTCCGTTAATGCCATCCGCAAGCAGAGTACAGATGAGGAGGTGACATCCCTAGCTAAATCCTTGATCAAATCATGGAAGAAGCTATTGGGTAATTTATTACTTTGGAAGTCTACCTGTACTTGAAAGTGTGTGAATTTGACTTCTTTTGTGTGTATGTTTTTGATTAGATTGATTGTAATTGTGCTTGCCTTTTTCTCCATGCCTGCTAGGGCACATCAAAGCAACATGTTTAGAGCTGATGTTCAAAACTGTAAATGCTCATTGTGCAAGTTTCCATCTCATCTTGCCAAGCACTTTGCTGTGTTGACCTGCCTGGACGTTACTCTGGTATCGCTTGACTCTGTTTTCAATTGGATTCCAGATGAGCCTGGAGGTGGAGAGAAACCTTCAGAGGAGAAGAGGAAAGACCAAACGACGCCTGTTGTCTCTCCCTCGCAGGGAAGCCCAGAGGCAAAAGAAGAAAGGTAACAGGAAAATGAACAAACATCATTCTTTTAGCATTACTGATGTCCATTGCCGTTTGCCTGTGGAAATGGAACGGAATCGATGTGCTTAATTTTTTCAATATTGTTGATTTGGTGTGCTCCAGCAGCTGAATAAGCGCCCTTATTGCTCCCATAGCAGCTCCAGCAGTAACTCCAGCAGCAAGAGCGAGCCTGCTGATGTTTCAACCAACACACTCATCTCCACCTTTCCTCGTGCCCCCACCACCTCTGATTCTGTTAGGATCAAGTGCAGAGAGATGCTGGCCAATGCGCTGCAGACCGGGGGTAATCCTATTATTATAATATGGACAACAAGTTCTCATCAGAGGATGGATTTGTGGTTGTTGACCATAGGCTTTAGTTGTTGGTTTTTTTAAACATTCTTTGCCCGCCTCCTGGTCTTCCTTTATTCCAGATGACTATATTGCTATTGGTGGTGATTGTGATGAACTTGGAGCACAGATCGAGGAATATATCCTTTTCAATGAATGTTGTGACTGTGGTTTTAAGGGTGAACTGGAAATGCCGTTCTTTTTTGTTGGATGTTTTTGCTCTTTTCAGTATTAATATTTATAGATGCTTTTCATATTGGTATGTACTAAAAACGCAGCATATTGACCCTGATAGCTCTATGTATTCATTTCTTTGCTGAAGCTCAAAAATTAAGCTGTTAGAATTGAGTTCCTTGACCTGCTACCACGTATCTTCCAAGAGTTTAAGAACACAGACATGAAATACAAGAACCGCGTGCGGAGCCGGATCTCCAACCTGAAGGACGTGAAGAACCCTAATCTGAGGAGGACTGTGCTATGTGGCAGTGTGTCCCCCGAGCGCATGGCCAAGATGACAGCAGAGGTGTGTTAGCTGTTCATGGATTAATCTTAAAGCTCTTCGATCAGGAAAAAATGGCACGTCTTCAGTAGTACTGATATTTCAACCCCATTCTGGATTGATGCAGTTGTGTGTTTTTCTTAAGTTTGTTTTCGCTCAACGTTTCTTTCAATTTCATGTGGCCATAACCGATCGTATCTACCCAGCTGTGTTGGTAAAACGGTGATCGGTCTTCTCACAAGTATTCTGGCTCATTGTCGGCACTCTTCTGTTCTTGTAGGAAATGGCCAGTGACGAACTGAAAGAGATGAGGAAGAATTTGACCAAAGAGGCTGTCAGGGACCACCAGATGGCCACGACCGGAGGCACTCAGACTGATCTGTTCACCTGTGGCAAGTGCAAGGGGAAGAGGTGCACCTACACGCAGGTAAGGAGATTGCACTTCATGCTGCATTGAAATTGTGGTGTTAGTAAAAGCCCTTCTGGTTGTTATGGTTGATAGTTGATAGTAAAATAAGTTTAGCAAGTAGTTATGCCAAGCCTGCCTGGTCACAAAGTTTTGGGGTAGCATAGTATTGTCCAAATTCATAGATGACAACTTTACAAACTTTTAAGTTATAGGATAATTTTACTAAACTATTTATCCAAATTGAATATTCAAATTTTTAAGTAACACAAAGTGAATTTTGACTTTCTCAACTTCTAGTCTGGAAAATCTGGTCAAAGTTAAAAACCAGAATATCTGAACTCTGGCAAAAATGCCATACACTGTTGCAGTCAACAATGGCATGGTGAGAATTAACTGAACACATTCATTAAAAATAAATGACACCAGATTTGCTGTCCACCATCCCAACATAGACACTGCATTATAGCTACTTTCCAGGACCATTTATAAGAACAGTCTTAGATTTAAACTCATGTACACCATAAGTATTCAAATGGCTGAGTGAAAAACAAGTTGAATCCTATTTTGTGATATTGGCATGACAAATGCTGTACAAAAATAACCTAGGTGCAAACTGGTGACTTTCTTTGTATTCTTTGATCAGGGAGAAAAGGTTTTTGAGCAGCCTTGCTTGTTTAGTTGAGTGTATTATTGTAACAATGGGTTTGTGCATTTGATTATTTCTAGGTTCAGACTCGCAGCGCTGATGAGCCAATGACCACATTTGTCTTCTGCAATGACTGTGGAAATAGATGGAAGGTATGTTGTTAAACACTGACTTTGGCTCACTCATCTCAGTACAGTCTTAATTATGTTAAAATTCCAGAATTTTCCAGAATTTGTGTGTGTGTGTGTGTACTATATGCTAGATATAGTAATACATATTGGATGAATAGTAATGCATACAGTAATAAATATTCTATTTATTAAATTATAATATATACACTATTAACCAAATGTAATGTTTTAAGAGGCACTTGTTAAAATAAATTTTTAACACACTGTGACTCAAAAAATAAATGTGTTATTTTAATGTTTACAAACAGAGTCAACCGTAATGAAACCTGTTACAGCCTCAAAATGCATTTAAAACCATTTGCTGGCACATGCTACCTGTTCTTCAATAGCTCAGTCAGCCAATTTGAGAGTGAAAAGCAAACAAAAACAAACATCATAAAGCCATTAGTGGGTGCCATACTGTAATTGCAGATTGGGCCTTTAATGATCAAACATTTCACAATGTTTGATTACATCATTGGCAGTCGATCATTAGTGTTTCCAGGAAAATGTTCCAGTATCTGGGGGCTAATTAATGTTTTTATTTATGTTTTTTTTTTCTAGTTCTGCTGAATATACAGGCGCTATCCTTGGCATTCAGACAAGTAGCAAAATTCCCGGACCAGGATTCTGTCTATCTGCAACAGATTGGAACTTTGTATTCTGTGGTACCTGGTGCGCAAATTGCCATGTAAAGACACCACCGCTGTTATTTGAATATTTTGTTCATAGGTTCAACTCATTGTCAGACCCCCTTTTTCCCCAGACTCTTTTAATCTTGTTTTTAGCTATTTCTCACTGTCAGATATATGCGATCAATCTTGTCTCATTGTTTCTTTTACCGACATTTTTTATATGTAGTTTTAACACTTTTGACAACGTATGACCCACATTTACTATTGTTTTGCTTTCCCCCCCACAACATTGTTTTATTTAATTTCCCAATAAAGTGTAATCCATTTGATTAAAAAATTGTTTTACAGTAGTCATCTGTTATGCCGTGTCTTCAATCTCTTCAGGTTAATATGTGATCCTGAAGCTTATACTCAGGCAGTTGTTAATGATCTCAGAAGACAAAGATCATGTGTATGCCTGTGTGTGTGTGTGGGGGAGTATACTTTTGTTATTGGTGGAATATTCATCTCATGAATGTTGATGTATGCATATTAATCTGACTAGGGATGGGATAATGTCATTGGCTTAACCACGGAGGACACGATCGTTCCTCTGCCTTTGTATGTGTGTGTGTGTGTGTGTGTGTTTTTTTTTTTTTAATTGCCAGGTGCATCCACTCGATGTTGATCGGCTGTTGTGCTGCCCTGTCTACACACAAACCTAAGCCAAACCAGCCACAGAATGGCTTGGATAAGCTTGTTTTGTGCTATTGAAAAGCCTTTTACCAAATCAGGCTATGACAAAATATGAATGAAAATTATACAGGGTCCACAATATAAGGATCACCTTCTTATTGATTGAATATTGAGTTGCACCTCAAGACTTTAAACATTCATGAGCCTGTCTTTTGCCCTTTATCTGCATTTTCTGATCATAGTGGATTAAATGGGCGAAATCAATAAACCGTCATAGGCTTCTCCTGGATTCACCTGGTCAGTCTCTTTCATGGAAAGAGCAAGTGGTCGTAATACTTTGTGCACACAGTTTCCTGCGCTGAAAACTTTTTGAGTGTTGCGCAATGGTTGTGAATCATTTTGCTCATCCTCATCTTTATACCCCATTTCACCAATATTTTGATCTGTCTGCTGATTTACTCAAAAAATACTTTAATAGGGATGTGAGTGAGAATCCCATCACGACCAGCAGCCCATACATGTTTGTTTAAAGATTCATTTTGCAGGCATGTTAGAGTGCTTGAAAAGGTTGTATTGTGGTTTTGTGATAAAAAATAATTCCAGAGTCAGTAAAATTATTGTGCTTTATTTTATCTTAAAGAATCAAAATGCCCACAAGTCATTATTTTCTTGGAGAATAACAGAAAAAAAAACTAAACCATATACTGTAAACATTCACATTATTTGTTTTTTTAAAAATGTATTCTTCAGTAAACTTAGCGCAAAATAACACATTTCATATAGTAAACAGAAGAAGAAACAACATTTATAGGCAGTATCACTCCAAACCATTGGCTTAGATTGTGTTTGAGGTTGATCTACATGGTGTATCCATCAGCTCAAATTGCACATATTAAGTTAAAGTTAACTCTAAGACAAGTAGAAGTGCCACCGTGAAGCACACAGGTTGGCAGACAGAAGTTCAGGTCAGCCAGCCCTATCCATCCACCTTTGTTGTCCTCAACAAACAAAGGCATGTGTTGTCATTAATCTCCACCATACTGTTTGGTAGCACTACCAAAATGGACTGATGTAGTCACGACTAAGGAATCAAGACGATACACATGCGATAATTTGGCCAATGAGAGGGACAATTTCCAGTAACTGACTTAAGGGTGCTCCAGTAGCCACCCATATGGCAAGAGTTTGAAAACAACTGTTGCCCATGAGAAAGATGTCACAAAATTGAATGTCAAGGCACTTCCCCATGTGAGGATCTTGTCTTTGAGTGACATGTTTGTGAGGCAACAAAGTAATTCAACTAAAACTAGCAGAATACATAAAAGTATTTAACACTTGGCAACTCCAATTTTAGTAAGTGGAAACGTTTTCAATAAACGTATGAACACAGTTTACATGGTAGCTTTGGTGTCACTGCTAAGCTGGCCTGACCCCAGTGTCAATTTCAGTCGTCAGTCAATTTGATAAAATAACAGACAGGCTTTTGAAACTATGATTTTTAAGTCACCAAATCTCTCACTGTAACAATTGACTCTTTCCGCAAATAACCCTAGAGCATTTGCACCCTTAGCCCAACTCCGTTCACATGGCAAAAGATTCAACGTGAAAAAATGACCAGGCTTGTTATAATAGTTCTCATTCTCACTAATTTCTGCTTTTTTATCAACAGTGCATGACTTTATAGTATAGTTTACTGCTCCGTAATACTAAAACATACTTTGTACTTGCTGGTATTGGTATCTGTATTGGCAAAAGATATTGATAAATAAAAAATACTTTATAAATAGAAATGCTTAAGTTCTGATGTCAGACTATGGTAAAATAACATTGACTGTTTCAATATTGTGAAACCTATGAGGCGTTCACTGAGTAACATTTGAATAAAAAAATCTTGTCTCAAATAGGCTAAGTCAACAACTCTGTGGTTAAGATTGAGTAAAGAAAGTTAATATACCCTCCCATCATTGATTTTAGTTTCTTAGGGAAACAAATTGCACTCTGTGACAAGAGCTATCGTCACTTTCTGTTACTTCACCGATAACCACATTTACTTTGAATCACTCACAATATCTACATGAACTGGAGTTGCCAAGTCACTGTTACAGGTACCAAAGTGTGAGGTTAGCTGACAAAAAACAGGGTGAAACCAAGGTAAATCATACAGTACCCCACAAAGCTGCCTGCAAGTAGAGCTAACATGTAGCCTTTGACTTGAGCTTTGATTTTCATACGCAGTAAATAGAACCAGGCATTTCCACATAAAATACCCACAATTCCCTTTTTACTATTTACAAACTCATAAATATATAGTCTACAGTAGGAATCATTTTCTCCCCCAAACAATCATACAAAAAACAACAGACCATAAAAAAACTTTGAACACAAATAAAATAGATTATTTCTATCCAAAAAACAACAGAAAAAAAATGTATTCGTATTCCTTTGGAGTGTTTTGCTATGTTGATCTGTAGCAGTACTTGTGATGTCGAGCCCTCGGGAGATTTTGAGACCTGAGTGTCTTCGGTCAGGTGCAGATCACAATAGCGCTGAGATCCCTGGGAGGGGCCAGGCCCGAGGCCCGGTTCATGTAATCCTACACTGAACATACAAAGAAAATAAAAAAGGGTGGGGGGGATAAAGAGAGTTAAAAGATCACAGGTCATTTACCACCCTAAGATTCGGGGGACTGCTCTGACAGAGTGTTGAGCAGGTTTTTGTAGGCTGGGGAGTTCATGTAGCGGGGATACGAGTCTCTTTGCATTAGTGTGTAGATCTGCAGCTGGGCATCGTCGAACGTGTGGGAGGTGGGCTCCAGCATGTTCCTGTTGATCACCTCGCGCACGCGGGAGTCAAGGCTCACCTGGGTGTCAAGGAAAAGGAAAATTAGAGAGGACAGCGTCTCAGCCGCTTCCCAGTAACTATCAAACTATTTCTTGGGAAGGATAAGAGGAACATTCATCAGACACCGTGAAGATTTACCCTCGATATCAACACTGTTTTAGAAGAACAATAAAGTCAAGAGCTGTCAGACCTCTTTAGGCGAGAGAATGGAGATGTAGTCTTCGTAGATGACCCGGGCCTTCTCCTCGATCACACTCTTATTGGTCTCTTTACAGAACTCCTCACAGGCGAGCCAGAAGAGCATGTTCTCCTCGCTGAATTCAGTGCGAAGAAACAGTCGGAAGGAGGACCTCCCCGCCGGGCAGCACATCAGCTTGTCAAACGACTGCCCCCATGCGCGCACCTCGTCCAGCGTGGGTTTAGGACTGCAGAGAGCACGGACAACACGGGAGTCAGCGATTTCAACTTTTCTGTTTGCTTTTACAAAATGTGTTTAGTAGATAAGGCCTTTTTGTGCAGCGAATGCGACTGACCTGTCTTCACAGTCTGCGGTCCCTTCCTTGACGTCATAAGATGCCTTCCGGTTCCTCTCATCCCTGTCTTCATTCCTAATGGTGAGACGGACATGTAAACACAACATATAGGCCCTAATCTAAAGATTTCACAACCATAACCGCTAAGGGTAAAATTTCAACGCCATCATCTCACCAAGTTTTACTATTAGTGTCTTGATTTAATGCATTTGACTTGCATGACTTGATTATTAATTTTTATATAGTTTATGCAAAAGGAGTTATTCGTTTTTGACATCAACCACATGAAGCGAGGTGAACTGCAGATCATTTAAGAGCTTACACAGGTTGCACCTGATGCTGTATCTAGTGCAGTGATTCTCAACCTTTTTCATATCAAGGACCGCTAATTTAGTCCACATTAGGGCCACAGACCCCCATTTGATTAGACTTTGTCTCTCGGCCCCAAATCTGAGAATATTTTTATTGTTAGATATGATTTTGTCCAAAATTCCATGACTATCTGTATTGTAGGTAGAGAGATAACAGTGAAACTATGATCAAAATAGTCATTCTTCTACATTCTCTAATTGTGTTAAGTTCTTGTAAATTAAATAATGGTGAAGTTTGACAGTTCATCAATTTTCTGGGAACCCCCTGGAACCCTCTCAAGGACCCCTGGTGGTCCCCGGACTCCACGTTGAGAACCACTGATCTAGCGGATGCATTTAGAGCAGATAACTAGTTGACATCTTGGTGTGTGTTGCTGAGCAAAAAGGCAAAGAGCAGACACAGATCACACACACACCATGTGAGCAAGCTAAGACACCAGCCTGAGCCTGTCGAGATAGCTCAGACTGCGCTGTCCCGTGTGCAGCAATGTCGGCCATGCTGAGCACAGTGAGCGAGTCGTGGGCAGGTGGGGAAGACCTACCAGGAGCAGCTACAGCAGCAGCACCAGCAGAAGCAACACGCATTGGAGCCCCGTGGGTTGGCCTGGCCCGGCTGGCCCTGCTGGGCCGGTGCAGTGCCCCCCGCTGCCGACTCCTGCTGCACCGACATCTGCCTCTTTCGCATCTCCATCCGCTCTGATCCCATGGGCTGTGGACAGAGGAGAGGGAAACACTAAGTACTGTCAGTCAGTCTCTGGAACAGTATTTAACTGAACAAAACCGAGCTGTGCTGTCCTGTTCAGGTTGTCATGGAAGGATACTTGTGGGAGGGAATTCTCTTGGCCAGCAATGTACTTGTAGGTTATAAATCGGTGTCAGTGCAAAAAAATGGTAGTAAAGGACAGCATTGGGTGGAACACAGTAATGATGCTGAGTAAAGGCGATGGCCAGTGTTAAATGCTGATGTGGCATCCATTTTTACCAGCATGGCGATCACTTTCACCAAGATGGAGGAAGTGATTACAGTAAATAGTGTAGTTAAATTGCCACTCTCTTACTGGCATCTATCTGCGTATTATATTTACAAGAAGTAAAGTGTTGTTGGTGCTCTCTGGGCAGAACATGTGCTGGCATGCCCAGAGGTCACATTTTAATGGAATGCTGTATGCCCTGTCAGGGTTAAGTGTGAAAGAATAATTTGGTAGCCATGATTTTTTTTTTTTTTTTTTTTTTTTTTTTCCTGATGTCAAATATGTGGGCATCAAAAACATTTCTGGTTCTCCAAAAAATGGTTCTTTCCAAAAAATGATTGCATGTTTCACTAGAGTCTCGTTTAAGCTTGCATGTGAAAAAGAATGAATGATGGGCCAAACCTCAACATCCAAACTCCAACCCCCAAAATATCAAATTTGTGAATGCCTTTGCAATACATAACAGCCTGGGTGCGTGTAATGCGTAAAATGACGCATCGGATAAGCAATAAATTTAATGCACAAATTAAGCTTTTTACGATTTATCAACTTGTCAAGTGTTAAATTGTCATGCACCTTAGGCAACATTTAGGATGTTCATGGGAAATCCTTGTATAATAACTGTGACTACACGTATAGCATATTGGCCATATTCAACAGAATCTCCATCAAGCTTTGTAGGCCTATAGTCTACAGACAAGCTTTGCTCACAGAATGACTTCTTGTCTGATTTTAATAAATGTGTCATCACCAGGTCAGCCATTGGCAAATCCTATCAGATCATTTATGTAACAAAGCTGTCGCTTCCAACCCACGGCATCATTAGGCTACTACCTGACACAAGAAACGATGCTTTAAAAATGTCAGAAGATTTGGTACATGGGAGGGGGACCTGAAGGCGCAGCTTGCAAATCTATAACCGCAGCATCGCTCTATCACAGCCTTTCAGTGAATACAATACCATTTGTCCATTTCTAAAATGGATCCGTATGCGGTTTCAGTGAGATTCGGAGGAAGCTTCAGCTGCAGATTTTGTGCGTCTAGCCAAATGGCATATTTTACGCGTTAGGTGTCGGGTACTTCAAAGCTGACACAATTGCATTACGCTATGGCTTGACTCAACAGCTATAGACGATGAAATGGGGGTGGGGGTGGTGGTATCCATTCAAAGGATAAAACATGAAAACACAAAATGAATCACCATTCTTATGCAATCTTAGAGTAAAATAAATGTGTATGACACGGGGACTGAGGTGTTCCTGTGCAATTTAACAACAGAAACCATTGCATTAGCAGCTCGCATCACATCAATGGAAAGTGCCACCATGAAGAACCATAGAGCTTCATCACCCTGGACAACCACCGAAAAGACACAGCCTAGATCTGTTAAAAGCCCACTGTACAGCAAGATAGTGACATGCCATTTAAAACGCCAGGAAACGGCCTCACACGCTCCACTCACGAACTGTCCGTGCAAGGATACATCAGTTGGCTACCAATACTTACAATTTCACCATGTATGCCCAGAGAGAAGAGGTAATTCTTTGCCTTGATTACATCCGTTGGCACATAAGGCTTTTTTTCCGACCGGCTGCTTCATGTCAGTACGCATGCGTCTCCTCTCCAAGTAGTAGTAGCCCAGTGAGAGCGTAAACCCCCTATACAGTATGTCACAGATTTATTGTGCAGCTCGCAGTATAGCTCCGCGTTTATGTTACTCTGCCTTGCATGTGGACGCGTAGAAACGGACTACACAAAGAGAGGACATGGTTTTATGATTCTCAGTTAATCATAAATGAGAGAGAAACTAAAAATGCAGTGCCAAAAAGTAACATATTGCGCAGAAAAACACGAGAAACTTAAATTGAGCTCTGGTTACATTGGTGCTACCTAGAAAGCTCGAAGTATTTGAAAGAATTTATACAAAATTACTAGAGCCCTAGTGTCGATGGCAAATGCATAAAAGACCTGCTCTTCTGTTGCCTCATGCTAAAGTGTGCTGTCGCTGTCTGTGGTGCTGAAACAGCCAGCAGTTGATAAGGCGCAGCTGTTTTCTCTATTTGCTGCAGGTTAATATCAGTTTGATAGCTAATGTTATAGTATTTGCGAAGTTTATACACTGGCATTTGTCCAGGGTGTGAAGTGCTTTCCGTTCTTCACTGATCAATCCCTGAAATTAGTTGTTTTCAACATTTTTTTACAATGCCCTTTATCTAACTCAATGAATTTGTGAAACAGCCAGTTCATTTCAGTTGTTTTCTGATTACAGTTTAGTTAATGGAGCTCTTTCTCAGATGCGTGCTATAGGCTGCTGTGTTCTTTGTAATCTATAGGCCTGCCATTTGCAAGCAATGGTGTTGTAGTTTAAGACAATACTGCCATCTGAAGGTAGCTGGAACTACAGCACTACGACATACAGTAGTTCTCCATGCACAGGAGAAAACAAGTGCTTTAGTGCCTCGATGTTCATATGAATTTGTGAAACAGCCACAACTATGTTTGTATGAGATCTGCTTTCTGTAGATATCTCCTAATAATTCTCCATGCTTCTATGAAAGCAGATGGGTTCTTATATTCTACCAATGTATTGGCTACATTACAGACTGAATGAAGCTAGAGAGAGGGGGGGGGGTACATTTTCACATATCTTTCAACATAATCAACACCATAATGAATACTTTGCCTTAAAGGGCATCACATGTCTTGCTCTATATAAACAGCAGATGGCACTCTGCACTCGATAGCTGTCTTATCTGCAAAAGTGCTAAATACAGTAAAACATATTTTATCTAACTCAATGTACAGCAACACATTGAGTATCCTGTGGCCTGTGTGGTTCATGTTGTCAGTCAACATGCACTTTCATGTCATGGAATTTAATCTCACCAGTCCCACGCTGCAATAATAAGTGCTGCAGAGTATGACGGTCTATAATACAAGATTCAGTGCAAAACTGTTCTTGCAGTGTCCGCACTGAAGTGTGTGTACAACTCTATGATACTCTTATTAGGCATAAATTAGCTTGCAAATGAGACTGTACACACCCGGATATACTGGAACAGGAAAACCCATCTGTTGTGTGTTTTCACTCATCTTGTCAAAAAAAAAAATGAATGGAATCAATACACTTCTCTCCCGTTCAGGTTACTAAGTCATTTCTGAGTGAGTGCTGTGTTTAACTGGGGCATGCCCTGAACATCCACTCACTTAATTCCCCCTAGAGACAAGAACATGTGATTTTCTCCATATCACTTCATTTAACACCTTCCCCTGTGCTCACGTTACGCAATGTAGTCCCACAAATAGTGGTGTCAGATTGACATACCCACCCTGGCAGAAGCGATACATTATGCCGTGGTGATTTAGTGAACGCATCTGCTTTTCCCTCTGAAAGCAGTCTGCCAAGTGGAGGAGTGTGTCTGAACACAAGGTCACACGTAACAGTAGGATGACAAAGCTGGTTGACTAGATTGAGAAAGTCTTTTCAAAAGTTGGCTTTTATATGGGATCAATTGGACTCAAAGCACTGTCTGGCATTGAGAGAGATGGGAGTTAGATTAAATCACTGCAGCTAGTTAGATACTGGAGAAAGAGAGCAGTCACCATCATAACACCTTAACAGATCATGCATGTTATCTGTGAGTATTGTGACAATGAAGGTGATTTGATTACAGTCCACCCAGGTTGTCCAGTCAAGGCAACAAAGCCAGTGACAGAATCCGAGAATTGCCTTTTTAGCAACCATTAGTATTTGATTTTGTATTTTCTGTCTGGCATTATTGTCCCTCTATTGGATTTCTCTCCATTTCCATCGCTAGACTTGTGTTGATCAAGGACCTCTTTGTAAATGTCAGGCTCAATTTAATAATGCTCAGTCAGTGTCCTAATTCTTATATCCAAGTTACACAGTCTTGTGTTCTTTTTTACTCTAACACCACTTCCAGCGCCGTAACTCTAGGCAACAGCTCTCCATCCAGACTGATTGTCCAAATTACCAATATTGATTAAGGGTAAACAAGATTCTATTCCGCTCACAAGGAAATTTGAAAACCTTTCAGGTGAAACCTTTATGTCACCGCTCACTCAAAATGCTAACCTGCCTTGATTCCATCTGACCTTTTTCTTAATTGTCACCCTTTTGCAGGGAGTTGTTGTTGTTGCTGTGCTATTTGAAGTCAAATGGGATTTTAGGGCCAAGGGGGTCAGGCCATTCAGTGAAACGTCATAGGGCATGATACCCAATAGTACTGACAGAAATATTGGAACCTACTCATACTGGGAGGGGAAATTAATTGCATATCAATAAACTTGAGACTAAAACGATCAATCATGAGCAAGTGATCAGTCACTGATGAGTCAGGGAAAGAGAAGTTCCTCTGCATCAGCTGATCTGGCCATAAAAAAGCATTTAATCATCATCATGATAGGCTGACCTGGAGGTAGAAACACATTTATCATTTCTCATGCATCGAAGTACAAAATTTTAAAGGACAACCAGAGGATTGAATATAAAAAAGGGACATAAGGAAAATGCCTTCTCTGCATTCGAGATGGAATGGTCCAAGAAGTGATCTTATTTCAGTCTTTCTTGGATAGTCTGTTAATGTCTGTTAAGGGATGCTACATGAGAGACGCATGAGACTTTGTAACTCAGCAGAAAGTTTCCAAATCCATATGACCATCCTATCCAGATGGGATACAGTTTAAGTCAAAGTCAAAGTTAAAAGTTTAAAAGACTATAGCTTCTATAGTTATGAGGCATAAACCCTTGCAAACTTGCCTTTTGGACCATCCGACATTTGAGAAATAGTTAAGTTCATAAGGATTTTTTCAATTCATGACCTATTAATACCAAAACTTGGCATATAGCATCCATAGACTATGATACACAAATAGTCCGTAAGCCGGGCTAACTGAATAACAACTGGGACATAATTAAGCAATGAACTTGTGAATGGGTGTTGTCTATTGCCCAATTGACAAGAATTCCATGATAATTTGTCCAAATACCATAAACCTTTACGAATGTAAAGCTTGATGATAGGCAAATCCATAAACTTTTACAAATGTTCAAGGACCTTGGACAACTATGTCCATAAATGGATTTTCAATCCACCAAAGGTGAGCAACACAAATGCCAAAAATGTGTATTTTATGTATAAATCTGGTAGACCAAAATACATGGAGATTGGTGTATATCTACCCGATTTGGGCCAAGTGGGCCTATTAGTCATCATATGAAGTGACTGGTGCAAGTGGGCATGGCCAATCACATTATATCTTATAATGCAAAGTGAGTGTGAATGAATATGAAAGATGGCACGTCAGACTTCTGTTTGCAATATACATACTGAATGTGCTGCAATCAAGGAAGTCACCCGTTTAGTGTATACTCAATCACAATTATTCTAAAATAAAGATGGATGTATGCAATCTGTTGTAGTTTAGCTGGTGTAATTCTATGGATGGATCTCCTTTCCACTCTGAAACTGCAAATGGCTGCCAAAACATCAGCTTTTAACACTACTACACAGCTCTTGATCCTTGATAACCTTAAATGATCAGCATTCCTTGGGCTTGGACCTCAGAGTTGCTGCCTACAGCTTTATTTAGCATAAATTATTGACAGATATATTGCACTGTCTGAATCTAAGTCTAATATTAATCTCCCTCGAATATGTGTTTTCTCAAAAACATCAAAACAAAATCTCAGAAACAGTTGATGGCATGGGTCAGAGTCTTTCCTCCAGTTCAGGTTTTCACAGTTGTGTGGTAATATATGAATACTGTCACTATATTAGTTATGATCAGAGTGTGAATTAGTTCCGTTGGAATTCAACTCGCTCTGGCTCTGATTTGGGACACTTTTTTAAATGACGAGGTTGTGCATATGAGAATGACCTGAACTGACTCCTCTCTCCTCCTGTCCTCTGTCCTCATTGATCTCTAGAGAGATGGTCACTCCTTATTACAATCCCTTCACCTCTGTGAATAGTAACATAGTTCTCCTCACTACAGAAGCCACTGGAAATCTCCATTTATCCATTTACCAAGAATGAATCTGGTGCCAAACTCCAAGCACAATCACATTCTCAGAAACAACAAGACTATTTTTAGAAACCATTTATTCATAACAGCCCCGCTAGCTGCTTCTCATAAAATATTCCATCAGGATGTGAACACTGGCTGTCATCTATTTTGTTTTTGGTGATTCTCAATCTGTTGAAGGCATCAGCAAGTTGGTGTAGATTTGTTGTGAGTTTATATCATACTATTTCAAGACACAACATCTTACTCAACTCTTCTTAATCTTCTTAAGCCTTGTGCAGACAGGAAGTGCTTCCCTAAATAGAGGTATTGGCGCTCAGGAAGCAAAAATGGCCACTGCCACTTACCGACAAGAGTAATCTAGGTGCACTAATAACAATAGACAGCATGGTGAAGGATGTCACATATATGATTAATAATGGCCAATTGATTGATCATTCTGAAAGACAGAAGTGAAGCTATATGGCTACTCCAAACCTCAAAAGTTTGATTAGGCTCTTATAATCACTTATGTTGACAGAACTTTTTCAATAACAGACCTATGTGATTTAATTATCTGTGGCTCCTTCTTAGTGTAACAAATAAAACAAGTGGCAACCACTGATTACCCTGATTCATTTACTTTCTGAAATATTTACTCTGAGTTATAGTTTTACTTCAGTCACTGACACTCTCGCTTATACTGCTTGTCATTGTATTTGCTCTACAAAAGTCAACTCCACAGCAGTGATTTACCTGTCAGTACAAAGGCCATGATAACAGGGCTGATGGTAATGATGATATATACACAACTGTGGTGTGTCATTACCTCAAGGCACACCATCTCCTGTTCCTCGCTGTCTTGGTCATGGTCATTGAAGGTTCCCGGAGCCGGGTATCCCGCACCGTGCCGGCAGGCCTGGGCCAGTCCCCGTATCCGCTGCCACATCAGGGCCCTGGTGCGGCCGATCCCCCGCAGAGCCGACGTGGGCCTGATCTCCCACTGCCTCACCACTCTAGCGCATGGCATGCTCCGGCCACACAGCCCCGCTCCCTACATGAGGCCTAATGGCAGCGAGCCTCTCTGAAATCATAGGAAATCCACACTCCTGGCTCCTTCCTCCTATGTTGTTCCCGTGTCCGTCCTGAAGCGCATTGTGATAGAGCAGGACGACAACAAAAAAAAAAAAAGAAAAAAAAAGAAAAAAGCATCAGTGACCCTGACGAGAGAAGAGTGTTTACAGAGGAGAGGGCAGAAGGGGATTAGGACAATGTTCCCACTGAATGCAATCCTGATTCCTCTGTGCTTTACTGCGTCTCACCAGCTTAGGCCAGATTAAGCCAGGAGGTCTTAGTGTCTGAGCGAGATGGACAGAGAGGAAGACTAGTGACAGACAGTGGATTCATTTGTGATTGTATACACTCCTTGATGAATTTCCAACAACAACCGCCCCGAGTAATACAATGGATTAAAACACATTAGTAAATGGACTTTGTAGAGGAAACATATGGTCACAGTGTACACACGGCACCATTAATGTCAGTCTACACTCTATTCAGTGGGTGGCAGCTGTGGTGTTGGTTTTTTTGTTTGGGATGTTACTCAGGAACTGCTAATGCGAGTTATTGAGTGGTGTCACTCATTATGAGATGACAAGGATAAACACTGATCAAAGCTCTTCACTGTGAGCAATCAACTGTCCCTCTGTCATCCTCACAAAGTTAAAGCAAACAGCTGATAGCAATTGATTGGCAAGAGTCACATGGGGTTTATTCTCATTTTCTCAGCTTGGTTTGAAAAAATTATTGGTATACAGAATTTCACAGCATTAATCTTTTCTGCCCTCTGCCACTTTCATTCACAATGCCTCTTCATTAACACTGAAGATGTTGCTGTGTGGGGATAGACTTCACAACATTGCATACCCTAACAGATTCAGAATACTGTAAGCCCACAGTGCTAATTTAAACCTGATTTGAGGTGTCTGGTAACAATTTTACTGATTACAGTCACAAACTCTATCTCTACTATATGAAAATGAGTTAGAAACACAGGTAATAACATAGTGGTAGCCTATAGGAGGAGATTTGGTGTATATTGTGACAGACATGCTTTGTTATGCCATACCTTGAAAATGAAATTGGTTCTGCAATGGCACAAACATTGTAGGCCTATCACATTTGGATTAAGCTAACTCCAGAGGAATAACATTTAATATTCTGTGATAATACTCTTTAAAACCAAGGCATATTAGGTCACTGTCAATGACAAACAAATGATTACCATTAAACATGAAAATTACTATAGTATTCCTATAATATTCATGTAGGACTTACATTGTGTTTGTGGTTCTCAATGATGACTTTGTAGCGGCCTTGCCATAGGCCTACTTCATGGTATTTTATCTGCTATGGTATTACTATAATCTTATCCTTGTAAAAATCATTAGAAGAGTAATACAGGCCTAGTTGTTCTTCATAGGGGATAGTAGCTATGAACAAAATGTTTAACACGTAAAAAGATTATATGTGCGTTTTGGATCTTTTTTTTTTATATAATAGGATGTTTGTGGTCGTCCAGAATCAACCAAATATAAGATCAGATCAGGAAACCTGGTGAATTTGTGATTTAGCTACAAAATTGACACCATACCAGTCTAACTTCTGGTCAAACTGAGGCAGACTGGCATGTGACCGAATCACATGATAGAGCGTGACGTGTTGTTGTAGTCTGTCAGCTGTCCGCAGAGTGAGAGCTAACACTGGGTGAGTAATTCAACCGTCTTTCACTACTTTATTCATTGTCAGATAAACTAAAATGTTGCAAATGTATTATGTGTCGAAATTATGTCATCCTACATGTTATTTCATACGTAGCGGTTATTCTGTTGCCATGCTGACAGAAATCCAGCGAAGTTACCATGTTAGCACCCACAGGGCTACAGTAGCTTAGGTTAGCATTCTCAGCTTATTGTGGTAGTCAACATTAGCCTGTTAGCTAACTGTTAGCTAGCCTGTTAGCTAACTGTTACCTGCAGTGGCCGGTTAACGCAACAGTAAATGTTAACGTTACATTTTGACAGTTGACATGTTAACTGGGTAAATTAAATCAATCGCGTTAGTGTAATGTAACGTCATTTGGTATGCACTGCGTTGTTTTATCTTAGCCTGCGACAAGACCCATCATGTCGTGACATTGGTTCTCAGTTAGCATGACCTGATGCTAGCGGATTCATCTCCAGCTGCAGAGCTGTGTGTAATAGCTACCGTTAGAATGGGACTAATATCGAAGAGCTGAGATGAAATTAACGCTTTATAGCTACCATCTGTGCGAAATATTAATGATATGATTCATGATAAATTGTTTTTGTAGCTCCAAATAGAGTCCCTTGCTGGAATTTCTTCCTGGTTCTGTACAGTTGTGTACGGTGCAATAATCAATCCATAACAACTTGATCTGATTATTGAACATACGATCATAACATTAGGTATTTTACTATTAGTTTTAATACGTTATTATCAGCGAATGGAATCTAGAATCAGTAGCTTCCAATGAACACACTAGGCCAAACGCTACAATACCTATTGGGTACTCTACTTATGTTTATTCTGATGTTTCCATCCAGGTGGTGTTTGATTTTATCAAGAAATATATTGTAGCTTACATATTACAAGATGGACATCCGCGGGGCTGTGGACGCTGCAGTCCCCACCAACATCATTGCTGCAAAGGCAGCTGAGGTTCGGGCCAATCAGGTCAACTGGCAGTCCTATCTCCAGTAAGTACAAATTACTACAGTACCTCATGTTAATATGTCCATCTTCTACTGCAGGTGCATCTGGTGATATTGAGAAGTTTCACCTTATTAATAAGAATTGGTCAAAAGACTTATGATATAGGTTATATGGCACATATGTTGCATTGTATAGGTCAAATTGTTCTTTGAAAAGTTACGCTCCCCAAGCTCCTTAGACCAAGCTTTCTAAATTGATGTTTTACAGTTATAGGCAGAGTGTAGTGTGTTAGCCTAGGATAGTCCTGCTCCAGTTCCTGCTTTGTGAGTCAGTGTCTTGAGTGATACTTCCTCTTTTTGGCTGTATGTTTATAGTTCCAAAGCAATTCTCCACAGTATGATTCTTGACTCATTGTCTCATTCCTAAACCAAACCCATATCATCATTTTCTGATTATTTGCCTTTTTGTATAAACTTGTTGGATATACTGTATGTATGTTCTTACTATAAGGCATATAATATAAATATAATAATAATATAAATTATATGAGGCTATATAGGTATTGTGGTCTTGTTACTGTAGCTCCATCCACTGTGCCTTTTGCCTTGAGGAGAACTTGTGGTATTTTCAGGATGATTGGCACTCTTGTGCAACCTGGTACTGTAATTAGAAGCTAGATGCTAGGTAAAAGGCTCAGCCCAATCTTTCAGTGTCAGGATTGGTAACACACTTTTTCTGTATGAGTGTTGCCATGTATTTGAACTTTGATGCAATACACCTTGTTTCATCACTAAAGGCATTGCTTTGATTGACTCAGGATAAATCAATAGCTGTTTATTAGCCAACCCACTCTCTTGCTGTTGGCATATTTCAAAGTTAAAATTTTGTTAATCATTAGGAGTGGCAACACACCCAAAACAGCCTGCCAAATGGCAATGTCTTTATGAATTGTCTCCCAGGGGTCAGATGATTTCAGCAGAGGACTGTGACTTTATCAAGAGGTTTGAGGTGGCTCACTCTGAGGAGAAACAGGCCATTCTGACCAATGAAGGACATCAGGTATTGTGTCATTTTCATTCTCTGTACATTTTTTAGTACTTAACTTTTGACCTTGTGTTCTCAGCCCCATGCTTTAGCAGTTCTCCTTTAGACCACTAGTTTTCAACCTAGTCTTTAGCTCACAACCCTCCAAAACAAAGTGATGATTATCTGTGACCCCCTGTGACAAGCATGCGCACACAGTGTAGTGAACTTTGACTCTTAGCAATGATGTTTAATTTCCCATTTTTAGTCTGTTTCACTTGGAAGAAAATGTGAATTATTTTTCAAGAAAAAGGTTTTAATCAGAAATATTACAAACATCATCTCATGAACCCACTGGAGGGGGTCCAGATCCCAGGTTAAGACACACCGGTTTAAACAATAGCACACTGGATAAGGTACAGTTCCATATAGAAGTCTTAGGCTTTAACATCACTGGTCATTCTCGAATCCATTCCCCACAACAAAACACCATGTTGCACTTCGCTAACCCGACCTAGAGTCAGAATCCCAAAGGCATTGGGCAGAATAAGAGCAAAAGCAATTTATTTTTCCAAGAGATACATGGGTGCTGTGTGTTTATCAGATTGTATTTTTTTCTTGTGCTCAGTGTGCGAAGACCTTTCTGAATCTGATGGCTCACATCTCCAAGGAGCAAACAGTCCAGTACATCCTGACTCTGATTGATGACACTCTACAGGTACAAAGACACATCCACTAACCTTAGACAAATGGGACATGCAGATACATATAGGCATTTTAAGAGTAGAATAGAATGGACCATGGTCAGAAAGTGTGTACTGTAAGCTCCCAGTATCACACCATTCTGCCCTTAGGAACCATTGCTCACCGTACAACATTTCTGCTTAAGTGTTGTACTTGCTTAAGTGCATTTGAAAGTCCTACATGATTCTCAGTTTAAAAAGTGAGAGCAGTCTGGTTGCAATTCCTTTGGGACAGAGTGAAAACTGGTAGAGGGTTTTACGAACATTTGGGTAGCAGATATGATGGAGCTTAGATGAAAAAATGTGACATTGTCAGTTACATGAAGCTTGATGGGGCTTTGACCTACTCTTTTCCGATGGGTATGACTTCAAAGTTACACTATTTCTGTTGCATGCAGCCTTTGAGGATAATATTGAGGGGGATGTTAATATTGTGAGCGAATACAGGACATTGAATTTTACATTTAGACATAAAAAGTGGTGCTTTTGCATACCTGGAGTGCCTCCTTGAGTGTGTGCTGAAATTTCATGTATGTGTGCTGCACATACAGTACATGTTGGATCAGTTACCCGTTTACTGATCACTGATAACAAAATTCTGACTGTGTGTACTGTGTACCAAAAATAGATATTGAACCGTTTACAGAAGCTCAACATTAACTGGCAGTAAAAGTTGAATGAATACATATAATTAACAAATACTTATAAATGAATATGCAAACTCTCAGCTAACTAAGTAACTAGGCTACATTCTGTTATACCAGTTGGACTTTCCCCCTTCCAACACACAGCCGACACTTTATGATTGTAGTTTGTCAGTTTTACTTAGCTGAGACTAACAAAGACTTCAGGTGACAGTTGCTGTTGCGTTCTACAGCCTTGTGTGTGTGTGTGTGTGTGTGTGTGTGTGTGTGTGTGTGTGTGTGTGTGTGTGTGTGTGTGTATCTCCAACTACAGCTGGTTGGCTGCAACAATAAATAGGCACTGCTGCCAGTTATTTTACTGACAGGTAATTTCACTTTTGTGAAATGTGCTGTCTTTGATTGGAATGAAAACCTGTATACAGTTGGCCCTCGATGGCAGACAGTTGAATATCCCTGTTTTGTTTGTTTTAGGGGATTAGCCCATCATCCCCACACTCTAAACAAACCACATTTGTATGTACGATATAGCAGCTAACTAACGTTGGCTATCTGTGACATACCGGCAAGGACGTTAGCTAACCTATAGTCATTTGCGGGGAGGAAAGGGGGAAAAGAAATGCCCTGGATAATTAGGACACCCTTTTTTGCATCTTACCCACATCTTATTTAATTCATTCAGTTGTCAAATAGTCACATATGATTGTGTCTACTGTCCCCCGTGGGCCACCGTAGGTGATTCGTTGGTAGCCTATGACCAACAACTCATACCAGCCTACTTTGATATCAATATGCGGAGCTTCTACGCAAAATGCATACAGGTTGGCAGGTTTGCTTTTGTGAATTTTTGATGTTTTTTTTATTTGATGATCCAGGAGATGAAAAATATTAATTGCTTTGGTTGTAAAGACAGAATATGTTCCATGCAGTCACTCCAGCTGGTTACTCCAGCTGTGCAGCACGTAAACCTGCCTGATTGACTGATTCCAGGTTTACCATCCAACGGCTCATGATGCATGACAGCTTTTAATTTAACTGTCACTTAGGAGAACCATCAGAGGGTGAACATCTTCTTTGACTACGCCAAGAGGACGAAGAACACCGCCTGGTCCTATTTCCTTCCGATGCTGAATCGTCAAGACCTCTTCACTGTCCACATGGTGAGTTATAAGACATTGGTATTATGTGTTTTTCAGAACATGGTAAGATGCAAAGGCAAGGCCAGTCAAAACTGAAGCTCTGTCCATAAAGCTAAGTAAAGTAAAGACCAACTGGTGCATGTAAAACCCAGTACCTGAATACGCTGCATATTGATAATCTTTTACTACTACTATTGATAAATGATACTGGCCTACATGAGTGACATTGTCAGTTTGTAGATTATACAAGATCAACATTTCATCCTGGTTAGTGTAAATTAATTGGAACTTGTAGTGCACAGTGAGCTGTGACCTTGATGGAGAAGCTTAAAAGAATACACTGTGATGAGGAGACTGGTACTGTAGCACTTTCACATTTGCATGCACAGTATTTTAGTCAGCTGTATTTCACACTTAAAGCTTATGCACATTGTGTATGATTAGCCGCCGATACAAGCTGGTTTTGTATAATTTCTGAACAAGCATAGCATACTGAATACATAGAGGTGAAACTGCTACTGGTTCTTGATGCACAATGTGCTAAATTGATCAAAGAGCATATTTGCAAAACAAGTTGTATTCTGTTAAATCTTTCACAACCCCACATGTGAGTCTGCTTCTAATCATAACCCAACGCATCAATAATTCCTCACAACGCAACCTTCCCCTTTCCTTGAAAACAAGCAATTAGCGTAATGATTCCTCTCTGCCAATCTTTTCAAATCAAGGATGACCACCCAATGCCATAGCTGCGTACCAGGATAGGGCACCCGCTGCTTAATTAAGAATACCAGCCAGATGGCACCCAGCAGGTCGGCACAAAGTGACCCCAAGACTGTGACACAGCACTTTAACTGACTCCAACTGTCAGGCTGACACTGGCTTTTAAATTACAGCTTACATTTCTACTCGGTGTGTGCTAATGCCACTGAGCCTGGGGAGATCAGAGAAAGCCCGCCTTCTTGGGGGACAGAATTGGCTTTCTCCTTCGTTCCAGGGCAGAAAGGGGAACAGGGGACACTTCTTAAGAGCAAATTGGTTATCTGGTAGTCACTGTGGACTCCAGCTTATTTGCATGTAGATGGGGTTTGAGATCTTTTTTTTTTTTTATCCAGTCAGTATTTTGGTGGGGTTTTTGGACAGAATGTAGTAAATTGAAGGACTTGCTATCTTTGTGCCTCCAGCTGTCACTTTCATTCTTTATTCTTTATTACTTCACTTCACACCCTCCTCAATTTAAATTCTCAAAAAATACTGGAATGCATCATAAAAGATCTTGGATCATAGCCAGTCCTGGAAATGGAAATTAAAATATTTCTGTAGCCAAATAGGAAAATATTTTAGCTTTCTTATTTACCTTTATACTCTTTCCCAAACTAGTTTTCTAGAGGAAAAAAATAAAAATTCTATAAAACTTATTGAGTGACACTAATGACTGTCAATGCTTGCTAATTGCAATGATTTCATATTTCTCCATATCATAAAGAAGGATTTTCAAGTTAGTACTAATAATAATACATTATTTTCATTGCTGCCCAGGTAGTATTATATATTTACTGTGGTCTCTTATGGCAGTTTCATTCGGCTCTTTGTATATTGCCACTGTTGGTAGACTGTTGATAGATCGTCAACTGTTGACGCACCACACCATGAATTTGATGTCTTCTCCCACCACCTTCAGTCAAATCAACAATGTACTATGCATATCTTCCTTCCTCCATTAGGCCGCAAGGATCATCGCCAAGCTGGCTGCCTGGGGACGCGAACTGATGGAGGGAAGTGACCTTAACTACTACTTCAACTGGATCAAAACCCAACTCAGTTCACAGGTACATGATGCTGAATTTTGTGGCAGAAATAATTTGTTGTATGTGAAATGGCTTATGAATTACAAAGTCCAGATGTTTTCATTCTAGTAAAACTGTGTTAATTGGCCCGTGTGCATCTACTGTAGGTTTCCGTATGACCTGTTCAATAATGTCCCATTTTACAGTGCCTTTTAAACCACCAATTGTTTGTCTGTGTTTTTATCTGTGTAATCATTTTATCTGCAACATTGTTGTTAAGAAAGGCTTGATGATGAAGAAACCCTCTTAAATGATACATCACAGACATGCTCCTCTTTCCCTCTTGTTGTAATGAGACATAATGTCCCTGATGTAATGTAGTATAGCAAAATGAAGAGGTTTTGATGGATAAGCATTGAACTTAAAATCCAATTGCATCATATTACATCTTGCATATGGACATGATTATTCAAAATGGATCAAATTTGTCCCTAATTTTCAGGCCCTCTCCCACTTCGCTCCAATTTGATTTAGGAGTAATTATTTTCTCCATTTTTCTTAACCACTCTGATTCTCCAAATCATTCAATTGTGACCTCTCATTAGTAATGTAGCATGAATGCAATAGAGTGATTAATTGTAATGTAATAAATGCTGCCATTGGGGAAAAGGAGCTAAGTAATCACCCAGAGGACATGAAGAACAAAGTACGGTCAGCGAGTGATATGTATTTCAAACTATAGGCCTGTGTTTGCCTCTGGGCTACTGGCAGGCTACACACAAGGGAAAGAAAATGAGAAATTGGTTTACTTGCCGTTCTTGTGTAAGACCATTTTGTTCTCATGGAATTGCTTGCCACATGTAGTAACCTTATAGCTGTTGCCTGCTTTGCTCTACAGAGCCAAAGAGCAGTAACTGAACTGTGAACTGTAAATCATTTTGTAGCATTTGAGGGTATAATTTTTGTCAAGAAATCTTAACCCCAATTGTGACCTTTAACCTTTAAAACACACAGGTAATTACTGCTGTTTACCTTTGTAGGGCAGTAACAGTAAGGCCTATTTTGCCCTTCTGTCGACTTCACATTCGTCTTGATCCTGATCCTGATCTTGGAAAAAGCACACATGCTTTAAGACTACTGTACTCAATCAACTGATTTGATCAATCAAAACATCTGATCAGTTAAAAAAAAAAAAAGTCCATCCCCACTATTGCACCACAGCTCAGCCTAAACCTCCTTTTATTCTCATGTGTTCAATAGTCCTATGCTTTTAAATATAGAACCTCAGGCTACCTACAGCATGTTTTAAGCCCATTTGGGTTTAACGCTTTAGGCAAAGAGTCATGCTGAACTTCATTGCCACTGAATAGAAATGATCTCGTTTGGGCTCACCATGAAAACCCTTGTCAGACTTAATATCTGGATTTGTGCTGTATTGAATTTGAGCAGACTTGTCAGACCTTGAGATCGTTCTGATAAAAGAGCTGCACTGTAGCTGCTCACTCTGCCTTGCCACATGCATACATGAGGGAGTGGGTTGATAAAACAACAGAATATTGATCCCTAGTTTTGCACTGTCCACCAGCAATTCTTTCCAAAATATCTGGAGATTGTCTTACATTCAGATATAGCTGGCTATTCAAAAAGCATGGTTTTGTCAGCCTCTCTTGGCTCTACATGTTCTGTATCCTTGTTGCAAAATGTGTTCAAATTAACAATGTTTTGTCATTTATAAGGTACCTAAAAGAAAGTGGTGTCAATGCTTCTTTAAATGACATTTGATGATCATTTCTCTTCTCAACAGCCAATCAACGAATCAGTGATCATGCATTCTCACTGAATTCTGCGTTCGTGGTCAAGTTGACAGCATATATAGTCCACTGCCATTGTATCTCAACTGGAAGCAGTGGAATATCTGTCAACAATTGTGCACCTGTTTCTTTTGTTTATCTCTCATTAGAACCTACATGGTACAGGTCCAGAATCAGGCTCAGGAGCAGGAACTATTTCCCCAAGTGAAGTGAGTATGAGTGCAGTGCATCTTCGATTGCCCTGACGCTTCCAAAAAAAACGGCAGGGTTTGTGCAACCTGGCTTCTGTTGGCTGTCACTGGACATTCACATCTTTTCTCTCCCCTCTTTTTCTCTCCCATCCCGTTCGTGCACTGCAGTTTTCTCACTAATAATTCCAGATTCTTTGCTGGGGACCTGGGTTTCTAGAGCACATATTTGTGACGGCATGGTGTTTGCTGCCACTGGTTAGGTTCAACTGTACAAGTAGAAAATGCATGCTATAAGCCACTTTTCCCTAATGCCAAAAGCGCATGAAGAGACCACTTTCCCGTAAATGATGGAAACAAGGGGAAATTGGAATTGCATTTGCACAGCAGCAGCAGCATCCTACTATTTTATAGCACACATTAACGTGGTGAGATTATTCTGAGAAACATGCTCAGAAATCTGCTGACATGAGCACTATCTAATAACTGAAAAAACAACATTCCTCCTCCTGCATTTTCAACCAGATAATCTCCCCTCCTCCACTTTTCTGTCCTTCGCTGTTTCCTTCTTGCCTGTTCTTATCGCTGGACCTCTCTGCTTTTATACAACAACTTCTCTTTAACAAATGAATTTAATCTATTTTCTCCTCTCAGCTGCCTCCACTCTAATCTCTACTTTACTCACATTATTCTGCTCAGGTGTGATGGGACACTCTTCCCCCCCTATTTCTCTGTATTGTACTGTTGAGTCTGTGATCTAGCATGTGTTGATCTATACTGTGTAGATTGCATGTGCAATGCCTCAGGTTCGGTAGGCGATGGTAATGCAAGTTTTGGACTGGTCTTCTCACATGTGCTGTCTCTGCTTGTTAACTACTACATCCTTCAGAATGACCTGCTCTAATTGTACTTGACCTTCTAACATGTTGCTTGTATTCCTGTTCGCACACTGCTAAGACACCCATTCCTGTTTAATGAAACGTTTGCCTCTGTCCGTTGCAGAGCTCTCAGTATGTCCAGTGCGTGGCTGGGTGCCTTCAGCTGATGCTGAGGGTCAATGAGTATAGGTTCGCCTGGGTGGAGGCTGATGGCGTGAACTGGTGAGTACTGGTTCCTTATATACAGGGTTCCTACATAGTTTTGTGCAAGCTGGAAAAGCATGGGAAATCAATTGAATCATATCCAGGTCCTGAAAAGTTCTGTAATTGGACAATGTCTGGAAAAGTATGAATAAAATTATTATGCAATCCCTCTACTACTACACATTTTTGTAACTGTTGAACCACTATCGTTTCACATACTGTGATATTTGTTGTTGTGAAGAAAACCTCTACAGAGTGATAATGACCTAGCCAACAGATACTATAAGCAAAAAAAAAAAACAATCTCATATCCAGCTATGAAATTAAGGTCTGGAAAAAGCATGGAATTTTTAAATGGAAAATGTATTGGAACATTGTATATCGTTATCAACATTCTGAGGTAAAAAGGGATGTGACTCTCTCCCCCTTAAACCACATTTCAATATGAATCTCGATATGTATTTGTATTTGATTTGATTCGTTTCAGCACCATGAAGAGCAATTCATAGTTTCATTGTTCATAACTTCTTATGGTTGTTATGGTATCCTTATTTTGATTCTGGTTGAGATGTGGTGATCAACCCAAAAAATGACCTGGTCATCAACATCATCCAACTATGAAACAGAAATTTCAATGTTAGCATGATTATGTCATTAGCATTATTCATAAGCAAGGCACCGGTATAAAATAACTGCAATCTCTGACATGTTACTGTGACACATAATGTACCTTTGTTTCTCTGGAGCTGGACAACATAAATGAACTTCTGGGTGTCTCCTACATTATACATTCTCACAGTAACTGAAAAATTTTACCCAAAATAGGAAAATCTTCCATTCCACCCCACCCAAAAAAGAAACAAAGGATAGGGATAAGTATCCAAGTAGAACCACTGTGGAAGTGACAATGCTTCTGTAAATTAAACAAACTATGACACTGATAGAATAAAATGCAATGGCAGTAAAGTAAAACATAAATTCAAATTTGTCACTCACTAAGTGCAACTGTGAAAAAGCTGAGAATAATTATCATGGACAATCAAAATCTACAGACAATTGCGTTTGACATCTTCAAACCATATATTCCCACGTCACATGAACACAGCATCTACAGCCACATTCACAAAGGGAGGGGAGTAGTCACAGCAGAGTGTGGCAGGGAGGGATCAAAGGTCAAGGTGACAGAAAGAAACACTATTAGAAACATCAACATTCATGATTTTGTCAGATTGTGTTCCCCTCTCTGTACTCCCCCCCCCCCCCCCAGCTCTGTAAATGTACCACTCACCATCTAGCTCTAGTCATTACCATAGTAGCCCTTTAGTACTCTAAACTAACCCTAACCCTGTATTATGAACAACTCTGCCCTTATCAACACTATCTTTAGGAAACATTGTACCATCAACCATCATCAAAAGATAATGGATCCATTATCAAAAGATGGAAGTAGAATTTCTGTTAGTGTACTTTTTCTGTCTCAACTGTATATTCTAGGTACACAGCTGTGAAAGCTCTTATGTTAGTACACAGGTGATTGATGTGGATGTGGGTAGTGTTTTTCCATTTTTCATATATATATATTTTTTTTTCTCATTTTATTCTCAAGCATCACGGCAGTGCTTAGCAACAAGTGCGGCTTCCAGCTCCAGTACCAGATGATCTTCTGTGTTTGGCTGCTGGCCTTCAGTCCGCAGCTCTGTGAGCAGTTGCGGCGCTACAACGTGGTGCCGGCCCTGTCCGACATCCTCCAGGAGTCTGTCAAGGAGAAGGTCACTCGGATCATCCTGGCTGCCTTCCGGGTATGTGGAGGAACATAGTGAAGAATCCCGTACTCTCTGTGTGTCTGTCTAAATTCTACTTTTGACACCAAATTTTTGTACATGTTGAGCTGACTTGCTGGATCTTCATACCTTCACTCTTGGTCCTTTTTCTCACCTCCTCACCAACACATATAGCAATCCAGTGGTCTAAAAATGCTTGAGAATGATTGCAGATAATGGTTTCTTGCCACTATCTTCCACTATCCACTGTTTTTATCTATATGCATAACACTCTCTTCTGAACATTTGCATCTAATTAGGTTGTGTACTTTATCACAACAAGAGAAAACTGCAGTGACAACTCTTTAAAAATAAACGAGGCAGCCTGTAAAATAACCAAGACCATAAAAGATACATAAATACAATTTATGGTTGTGCTGCCCCTGCTGTCACTGCTCAGGGCATCTATTGAATATTTAATTTAGTCCTAAGAGCTCTGGTGCTGGTCTTGCTCTTCTGTTTGCATTTACGCCAGGTAATGAATTCCCTGTGACATGGCTTTAACTGAATTGAATTAGAGGCCATGGCTCCATTCATCTCCCCCTGCTGAAGTGTTTTCTAACCAGAGGAACTCAGTGGCTCTGACAGGTTCCGACGCAGGTCTGGAAAAATATGGAAAATTAATTGGATCATTTCCAGGTCTTCCAGTGTTGCGTTTGTAAAGGGTGACAAAGTATTGCTCAGTCCCACATGATTTCACATTTTATGTGGATGGAGATCCCTCTTGTCATTTCACATATTTTGATATTTATTGCTAACAATAATATTGAATAATCCTCTGCTACAGAATGCAGTTTTGCAGTTCACAATTACAGTGCCTGGACACCGTCAGCACATATCATATTGAATTCCAAACAAAATCCAGTCAAGTCCAGTTGAGAAATGATGGTCTGGAAATATAGAGTTTTGAAATGAAAAATGTGTATGGCGCTCTGGCTTCGCCGACCCCAGCCACACCACAGCTTGCTCTGAACACAATGGTGTGTAGATGACTTTGATTGCATAAATGAAACATGAGTGTCAGCTTGAGCTCATGTTACATAAGGTGGAAAGTTAGCTGAATTTTTTTTTTTTAAACCCAACTTTGAAGAAGGCATTTAAGGTTGCTTGCACTTTTCTTGAATTGTAGGTCCATCAGTATTTTGCTGTTGTCAGTGTAAGTAGTCTTGAGTGTGTCCTAACGGAATAATTTTCCAGCATCTTGTGCTGATATAAAATATGAATTGAAGACATCATTTGAGGGGCTAGCATTATGTTTGCCTCCAGGGCCTGCATGACGTGCTCCTGCTTTGAATTTCCCCCAAAGCTAATCCATTACACCTCTCATGCCAGCATAGCTGTCACATCTAAGCATTTGGGAAGGCATCCGTAAAAGAAAAGGGCTCAGGTTATAATTGGTCAGAGGAATTTATAGTTTAGTTTGACTGCTGTATTGCAGCTAATTAAAGGCAGCGGTGGGCAATGAAGAGAGACCCTCAAACATTCCCCAGAGTCATTCAACTTATCCTACAGTGTGTTTGGTGTTTGACATAGTGAGTAATGAGGGCTACAGAAAACATTGTTCCTGAGCAACAAATGGAGTATTCTTTTGTTGAGACCCAAGGGCACACATGTTGCCGTGTCATGCAGACATCGTGAAAGTCGTGATCATCACCTCTAGTAGAAATTCTCCTTTTACAAAATCATACAATAGCAGAACAAATTACTCTGCATGTTGATATTTTTCCCAAATGCCTGAATTTTGCAAATTGTTCGCAAATTGTTCGACTTCATCTATACAACTCGAGTTATCGGGACCATGGAAGCCCTCAATTACGTCTTCAAAGGCAGTATTGCCGACTTTGTGATGCATAGAGCCCAACTTGATACTCGCTTGCTACGAGTATAGGCAGTAGGGTGTGTGTGTGTGTATGTGTGTGTGTGTGTGTGTATGGGGTTGCTAGAGAAGGTTAGGGAGTGTGTATGGAGAGCGGGGTGGAAGGTGAAGGTAAAGGAAGGTATTTGTATAGATGCATGTATGCTGTGTATCCGTATATGTGTGTTTTTCCTTTCTCCTTCTTTCTCTCTCTCCTTCTTGATAGAACTATAACTCACACATTTATAAATATACTCTGAGGCCAACATGTCTTGAATACATATTTATATAATATTCCCTACTGGGGTGGTGCTGAGCAAATCCTTTGTTTAATATGTTTTAACTATGTATTTTTGGGGGGGGATTTGAAATAAAAAGAATTGATCCCCTAACAGAAGAAAGCAGGGTATGAAGATTTCCCATGACTTGACCTTCTTGCTCTATTTGAGAGAGATGTGGTAGAGATGTGGCGCACACATGTACATGCTCATGCTAGAGGAGATCCTTGACACATTCCAACTGTGTGCTCAGCTGTAGCTACTGTATGCCTTTGCTGATGGCTCCAGTCATCCAATCAGAATAAGGAGTGGTTTTCATCACATTTCCACAGCTAAAGCCACTCTACTTCTGAATCATTCCAAGAAATCTCTGCACCAGATTTTTTTTTCTCCCTTGTAGCCTGAGACTGAGTTGATGGATCTTAGTCCAGAGATCCCTGTTTTAAAAATAGCATTTGCAGTAGTTTGATGATGATGTCTTCTTGTTGCAGTGTAGATCTGCATTCAACCCCATCTTACTTCTGAACCTCTGTTGAAATGCTAATTCATATTAAAAAAAAAATCATTATATAATATCTCTAAATTATAGAGGATCCATGCTGTGAAAATATTATTATTACGTCAGTCAAGGACTTAAATTACCTATTATACTTTAAAGTCTCAGTCTCAGTGTTTTTAGCCTTGTGCTGTCAGTTATTTTGTATGAGTGTCATTTTGTCAGGTGAAGCAAAGCAAGTTTATTTATAAACCCCATTCATTGGCCATTCAAAGTGCTTTACATAAAAGAAAAATAAAGACATAGGTAATAAAAGATATTAAAAAAACAAGTAACAAGACAGTGCAGAAAGATGTAAAAGATAAAAAAAGATAAAAAGCAATGCCCTAAATTTCTTAAAAAGCCTTGGTGAACAGGTAGTGAATATCTTTTCATTTTGCAATGAAATTCCTCACATAATTAATATTTAAAATCCAGATTATTATAGTTAGTGCATGCTGTAGGAAAAAAAAAACTATCTTCACACTATTGTGTTCCATCACAGAATCTCCTGGAGAAGTCTGCAGAGAGGGAGACCCGTCAGGAGTATGCCTTGGCTATGATTCAGTGCAAGGTGCTGAAGCAGCTGGAGAACCTGGACCAGCAGAAGTACGACGACGAGGACATCACTGACGACATCAAGTTCCTGCTGGAGAGGCTGGGAGAGAGTGTGCAGGACCTCAGGTACCCAGTAGACTCCGGTTCATACGTAACGGGCATTAACTTGGGGCTAATTTCCCAAACCGTTTGTCAATAGTAGTATTTAGTTTCGCTCTCTCACATTCACAAGACTGTAATATACTGTATGTAATGTTTTGTAATTATAAATGCTTGAAGAACAAAATTATTATAGTGAAGCAAATGCCACAGGTACTTCAAAATGTTACGAAGCCAGCCTCTGTTCCTAAGGCATATTTTTCTTGCACCTGATTTTGAATGCTGTCTTGCCTGTGTGACCTCTGGAAATACTGTGTACTTATTCTGTGTGGCACTTGTCCACAGGCTATACCACTAAAATCAATAGTCTTGACAACCCATGGGCTGGGAGGATGTAGGGCTTTGTTTACAGAGGGATAGATGGCCAGGGCGATCCTCGGACTGGCTTCGTCTTTACTCTGTTCTCTCATCGTTTTTATCGACCAGCTCCTTCGATGAGTACAGCTCAGAACTGAAGTCGGGCCGTCTGGAGTGGAGCCCCGTGCACAAGTCGGAGAAGTTCTGGCGCGAGAACGCTGTCCGCCTGAACGAGAAGAACTATGAGCTCCTCAAGTAAGCGAGAGAAAGCATACAGCGCCTTGCAAAA
Organism: Centroberyx gerrardi; assembly: GCF_048128805.1. Classification (NCBI taxonomy): domain Eukaryota; kingdom Metazoa; phylum Chordata; class Actinopteri; order Beryciformes; family Berycidae; genus Centroberyx; species Centroberyx gerrardi. Next base: position 20,587,616 of record NC_136009.1, read on the forward strand.
GTATTCAGACCCCTTTACTTTTTGCACATTTTGTTGTGCCATTAAGTTATTTCACAATGCTTTTTTTCAGGATTTTTAGTCTGAGTTCTGTTCAAAGCACTCTATTCTATCAAAGTGAAAACAAATTCGTACAAAGGCATGTGAAAGTATGAAATTAAAATAACAGAGTGATCTATTTTGCACAACTATTCAACCCGTTTGCTTTGTTTGGGCTAAACTGCCACACTTGCGAAGAATTTCCTCAACATGTCTTATCACCTGTTAGTCAGATGTCATATTAATATTGTATTTACTGGCTGGGAACAATGTTCTTTTAAACTTTTTTTTATTTGTTTTCCTTGCTAACAAAGCTGCCCCTCCACTAGATTTTAATGGGACTCAAAAAAAATTATTAAAAAAAGTTTGAAAGGAAAACGTTGTTGAAAACTAAATATGACATCTGGGTAACTGATGATAAAAAAAAAGTTGAACAAATTTTTGCCAGTGTGACAATTTATCCCAAACAAAGCAAAGGGGTTGAATACAAGGCACAGGCTATAACATTTTATTTTCTACATTGCCCTCAAGGAGACTTGATTCATTTTTACTTTGACAGTAAAACTGTAAGCTTCAGCAAAAGGAAAGAAAGATGCTGCTTAAAGTACAATTTGTTCTGGTACTCCAAGACCCATAAGGTGCTTTAGCAGCTCTTGTAAGACACACAGTCACCAGCATAATGCTTGATGATTGCACAACCTTCCAGCATTGTTTTCCCTTCGTGTTTGGTGTGTCTCCAATTTATGGGTCCAGGCCTCAAGAGATAAAACATCAATTTATGTCAATGTTCTTTCAGTCACGCTCTCTGTCAGCCTTACTGACATTCAGTAAAAATCCTAATCTACCCATCTCATTGTCTCATCACTGCCCTCTCTCCATAATCAGTTCAGGCTTCATCTCAGCTTGAATTAGCCCTCTTTTTTTAGTTGGCTTTTTTTTTTTTTTATCTCTGTCTCTCTTTCTGACTGTCACTCGCTCTTTCTTTCTCTTTGAACCTTGAGCTTTCACTCTCTCAGAGGTTGCCTCAAGTATCCTTCTGACATCTTTGGATTGCCTGTCATCAGCATTTGGGACCTCTGTATAACTTAATTAAAAACGTATATTGTAGAGTATTTTGAATATATTATTCTCATCCCATCAAACATGGCATCTTAAAGGGTTTGAGCATAATTTAGGAAAATATTGTTAAAGGACAACGGTGAATTATAAATATCTTGGTTGTAGTAGACATCCGACTGAATTTAATGGAAGGAGGATGCTACCCTTCAGTGAACATGTACTGTAGAAACTGCAGGTACCAGCTCCGAAACATTGGCCTCACCTTCATGCACTGTACTTCCACAGATAAAATTTTTATTACGCTTCAGATTACATTAGCATACCCTTCCTGAGAGAATAATGTATTTCTACATCCACCCTCTTGCTAGGGGAATAATGACAACCTCAGCTAATCTAAAATTTTTGATGAAACCGTCTCACAAAAGCATCTTTCTCTGGAAGCGCCTGAGAAGAGGTTGTGGTGGAATGATTTGCCTGTTGATGCAGATGGGCCTCTCCTGCTAAATGCCTCTCCTTCTTTCTCTGCCTCCCTCCCATCAGGATCTTAACGAGGCTGTTGGAGGTGTCTGACGACCCTCAGGTTATAGCAGTGGCGGCCCATGATGTTGGAGAGTACGTGCGGCACTATCCACGTGGCAAACGGTAAGACGCTTTGCTGTGAAAACCTATTCAAAGCAAACGTTAGGAAAGAAGACATTAGGGTCATTCCATCTGAAATCAGACAGGATTTGGGAGTTTTACAGGCTCAGGTCTCAAATTGTCCTCATATTGTTTTCACATATTCTACATAGATGAGATACAGGGGTCCAAATGGGCTCCATATTTGGGGGCAAAACTTTCATGTGAGTGTATTTGAAGCAATAAAGGAATTAAAGTTAATTACACAGAATGTTTAGAACACATAATCTCCAAGGTATTGATGCAACTATGGATACAGGAGGTATAAGATATGTTTTTGTATATCTTAAGGGCTAAAAAGTCACATGTGGGAATATTATTACATTCTTGTATCTTTCACATGTGGAATATTACTACAACATTACTCCACACCCTTATGGAATTCCTTCATGGTAAAAAAATTTCTATCATAACTCCAATTTTAATGCATATTTTGATGTAATATGCACTTTGCACACCAGGGGCATTGCACTTTATAGGTGTTTCCACAGACCTAATGAAGCACTGCATAGTGCAAACACGAGAAGGATAATGAAATTGCTCAGCTATTTGGACATATTCAGAATTATATTCTTCAGTCACTGCACCTTGCACATTCCTTCTGTGTTGGTGAGCAGCCTATATTTTTGAGTCCAGGTGAGACAATACTATCTGGAAAAAGGAAAGTGGAAAATAAAGTGACTGGATTATGCAATTCACAAAAAGAAATTGGGAGAATATTGTTTGTTTGTAAAGTTTGGTCTTGATGGCAGTCAACTCCCTAATATAGGTCACTAGAACTGTTTTTTTTTTTTTTATAGTGTAATATATATTTCAGTTCTTGGTGTGCTATTTCAATAATGTTTTCACTGAATGGCTGCTAAACAAAGATGAACTCATGGTTAAAATGAATAAACAATATTAAACCAAAAAAACAGTTTTGTCTGACTGGCCTAGCTGTTGTCATATTTCCTAAAAGTCATTTCAGTACTGACCAGGAACAGTGACCCCTATCAAAATATACATTAGAACAGAGATTAAAGGGGTCAGAAACACTACAACATGTTTTTTAAGATGTTAAATATCTAGGTGTTGTTTGAGATAGAAGACAATAATACCTCCACATACAGTATAAGTGCATAATATGCCAATGTTTTAGGCGTTAAAAATCAAAAGTAGGTGAACGTCATGAAGCATAAGGATAATCCATTAATGATCCATTGTCCCAGTAGTGGTCATTCTGGACCTTAATTAGACCTTTTATTTGTTGTAAACTACCTGGAATTCCAGGCCAAAACACCATATTTATTCATATGGTTGGTTAAAGAATGTGTTCAAGGAGGATTGAGCCGTTCTGAGACATACAGTAGGTGTGACAGCCTGTGTGATTTCAGATTGAATGACCCATTAGCTGTTTACCCCTATATTGTGGTCCACTTGTTCCAGTCAAGTTGGTTTCCTAGCAAAAACTGACAACTTCTCCAAGAGATACATCAAGCCATATGAGACGCAGACAAGTGAGCCTGCTCAAAATGCTCACAGGCCTTTTGATCTCATTCTAAATCAATGACACTTTCAAATGGACTGAGTGATCTATGTCTCTTATAGACTCCAGCTCACATTTAGGGGAAAATACACGGCTTCAACTTCAAAGTAGCCAATTTCCCCGTCCAGTGTATCTGTGTGTGGCCACCCGTCCATGCAGCTGCCTCGCTTTGAGCACATTAATGGACCTGCACACCAGAACCTTGTCCCCTCGGCCTCTCGTGACCCCAGGGAAATAAGAGCGGTTGTTTTCCCCTTCCTGTCAGACGGTGCTCGAGCCCAGGAAGCCTCTTCTCTCCCCAGTCTTTAATCTTCTGAGCCTGCTCATTCTTGCCTGGAGACCTCATCGTCCCTCTATACTCTCTGTATTGCCCAACACTCATCATCCTAGACGCACCCTGTCTGATTGACAGAGTAATTATGGTTTGCTTTTGTCTCCCTGTCTTCTGCTCCTTCTCTCTCATAACAACCCCATTGCCCTTCATTCAGAATCAGTGGTTTGCGATACTCACCACCCCCTGCCTTACGTTAGCAGTGATACAAACAATTTACCCAAGTTGATATGTAGCAGTACCGGAGCAGAGTTGCTATAATGTCACACACCAAAACATGATAAGTGGATGTTGTCCTTGCCTGAGTTTTTTTTTTTTTAGTTTTTTTTATCCTGTCAGACCATTTATTATTATATGCATTCATCATAAACTTTTATGCCCCTCAATTTTCCTGAAAGCATTATATCATTTTGCTAGAAAGTTGACTCTTGAAAAGGTGCATACAAAATGTAATTGCAGTCGGGCTGCATTACATTACTTGGCATTGAAGCACTGAAAGACTCAAAATGTGAAAATCGTACCTGTTTTCTGTGTGGATAAATGGCTTTCTCCCACTCTCCCTTCCATTTTAGAGTGATTGAGCAACTGGGCGGAAAGCAGCTGGTGATGAATCATATGCACCATGAGGACCAACTAGTCCGTTACAACGCCCTGTTGGCTGTGCAGAAGCTCATGGTCCACAACTGGTATGTACACAAGTCTAGCCTCATGGATGTGATGGTTTTTGTTTGATATGAACCACCCAGATGGCGCCATCATGAAAATTAGCCCTTTATACTAAATTTCAGCATAACCTCGCTTCCTGACATTAAAGTAGTAAATCCTGACATTTTCATATACAGAAATGTCTGTTTTGCTACCGCAACTGTAACCAGTTTCAGAAAGCTTTTACTTTTGCTGTTCTAAACAGGGCAGGTTTTTCTTTGGAAAGATCCTCTTGCACGAAGTGATGTGTTTTATGTTTCCGGCAGAAGCAACAATGGTTTGTTTTAGGAATGTACCGATACATCGGCAGGCCCTTGGTATCAGCCAATATCGGCTTTAAAAAGCAATATCATATCAGGCCGATGTTATTTTCACTGCCAATATTTCACTGATTGTGGAAATCGTCACTTAATACAAATGTCAATTTAGCAACAGAATAAAACTAACAGGGTGTTTGGTTTAAAAAACACTGAATTATCTAAAGATGGGCATGTCTGAAAAGCTTGTACTATGATTCTTAAAAAAAATGCATATCAGTATCGTATGACTGGGAAGTTTTTCAGTATCTGCCTCAAAAAAACATATTGTGCAATCCCAGTTTGTTTGGAATAAATTGAAGAAGAACTGGGCAGTTACCATGATCAGTGACTGCCACCATGGCTGAACAGACAAAGATTAAACCTTATATATCACAACTTGCATGTATAATGAAATGCATCATATTTTCTGGTAAGTGTGTACTCATAAATTAAGAAGTTTGTGATGGATTTTAAAAAAAAATCTTTTTTTTTTTAGATTCAGGCTGATGTTAGCATGGATTTGCTCATGTACAACATGAGTTAAACCCTGCGCCAATTTCATTATGTATGAGCTTTTACTTTACTTACTACAATACTTTATACCCCTCCAAATAAAGTCAGCTTTAATATTAAGGCATCGCTCTTCACATTGCCTCTGGGTCTACCATCCAAATACTTGCCTATATTATCTTGTGTGTTTTTTCTGCCTACTGGATCCCCTGGAAACGCACTCAAAAACATCAAAAAAGCAACGACAGAAAAATGTGTTTGTTTTCCTGCCAGTATCTAAAACACACTTGGCTTACTGAGCAACTGTGGATGGAGATATTGTGTTTAATGTCTGAGTATAGTGCTGTTTCTCATCTAAGTGATTTTTAATGTTCCATGTGAACTATATGTTCACTGAAGTGTGGGTAGAAGTTTTTTTGTTCGGTTTATTGATTCAAGATAAAAGGGCAAGGCAGAAAGAGGGGTGAGTCTAGATGATTTATTCTAACCACACAGGGACTTCAAGCTTGTTTAGCTTACAGAGAAGAAACAAAAGCAGTTTCTCATTATCAGACCTAGAAACTTTTTCCCCTCAAACAAAGTAGATACTGTAGATAATCTGCAATGTAAAGTGCATTCTTGGTATTTTTATTCTTCAACAATACCTTACTTGCTGAATAGAGGGGAAATGAGATAAGAGCTGTCAGTATGGCAGAAAGGGAAGGGACAGATGTGGGGTTAATTACATTTTTAATTTTAGTATTAGTTTAGCTGAATATAGAGCCAAAGTTATGAAAAGATAGTGATGAATCAAGATAAAACAGAAGGAAGAGAAATAAATGACTAATTTGTGCAGGTGAGATCAGAAAAACCCAAGGGGCTCCAAAAAAAATGAAAAGCTGCAGGGATAAACATGCACATGAATTGTAAAACTGATGTTAAACACAAAGCCCATGTAATCAAAACAGATTTGATTTGATATGAAAAAACAGGCAACGTTAATCATGCGTCACTATCAACCTGCTCTTTAGGCAAGTGAATGCAGCAGCTTGTTACCTTTTGTTTTCTCCATTTTTATCATTTTTTTTATTATTTCCACTCCTTATAACTATATATCCCCCTCGGTCTTCCCTCTGAGAAACAGACACTGTTGAGAGCTTACTGTGATATCTTGCTGTACTTCAGCCATGCTGAGACAGCAGCACAGTGATTGATTTGCTTGTTGATCAGTGGGGGCTGTCTGAAACTGAGGACCTAGGTATTGTTGATAGGATACAATAGGTTTGGTAGAGATGATCATGGGAATACTTGAACATTGTTTAAGTATTGTTGTCTTCACTGATTTTCTCTGTACGCGCTGGCTACTTTTCCACTGCAGTTGAGGTTGTTTGCCTCAAAAGGATTTATTATGTGAATTCTCTGAGTCTCAAGGTTGTTTCTTCACATGAAGAACATTATTTGCTGCCTTCACCCTTGTTGCATTTATGAAAACAGAATAGTTTGAATGCTGCTGTAGACTGAGAAAAGACTGCAAGGTTGTTGATGTTTTTTTTTAGCTGAAATCCACTTGTTTCTTTGAAATATTGAGGTTTTGGCCCTTTACCTTGCCATCACCTCAACAGTGCACCTACTGTATGTTGAAGAAGAGGAAGATTTTACCATTGCAATTTACCACACCCACTGTCACCTTGAGTGGGTTGCCTTGTCTTTGTTGTTGCCATGAAAAGATCTCCTCTTCCCTACTTAATAAAGGCCTCTGCTGTCATGACAACAGTAGACAGAGATGAATGTTTGAATTGAGAAGCTGCTGTTACTCATCCACGTGCCCTTTCTTCTGCTTTATAAAGCCTCTTTTCTTAAAGCTTCAATGTATGGTGCAGGAACTGAAATTATTAGTTAAGGAATGTACTTTTTTCCCTCCAACTCAGTGTTGGTGCCTTGATGATAAGCCCATCACACACTGCCAGTCACTCTGTCCTTGTACCAGTGATGCTCTAGGCCTCAGTGTCTAGACTTCAGCGCAGGCTTTGAGGTCTGCATGTGACATTTCATAACCTTTTCTTAGATTGCATTACATATGGTAGCCTTTATATTAGTGACAGCAAAAGACCCTGTGTCTCTTAAAGCTCACTGGGCACTCTTTAAAAAGTCAGAGGGAGGGCGGGGAAAAAATTGTCAGAGAGGAAAATTGCTAGTTTCATTGACCTTGGTAAGAATTCTGGGGGACTTAATAAACAGAACTGAATTTATTAGACAAATATTACACAAAGTATGTCTCTCATTTCCAGCCTTTGGTTTACTGAAATTGTCACTGAGTAAGATGTACTGTTGATTTACACCAATTAAATGCCTGGTTATTTGCCATGTACTTTTCGAATTATGTATGTTGGCAATAATCAATAATAATCAGTTCTATGAAGCTTGTTTTTCCTTAAACTTCTTTTGTACACTCTAAATTAGACTCTTTCTAAATGTGTTAATAGAAAAGTAGAGATGTATTTATGAAGAGACTATTTAGGTCAGTGGATTTCATTTCTGATACCGTAGTGGCCTACACCACACCGTCCTGAGGTTGTTGTTTCTGGTCATGTGACACAACAGGAGTCTATCCCAATTCATTCAGATTCAAGTTGTAACATTGAATGTTTGTAATCTTGATGGCCCCAACTTGTTTGCAGCTAGATCTGGAAGCAAGAGATTGAGTCCTTAAGCCCTAAATCTGGGTTAATATTCAGATGAAAACAGTGTATTGTGTCCTCCTTTAGTGCTTTATTCAGGTGTTTTTTTAAAAATGGTTCAGCTGGCTGATCCCTCAACTCAGACAATTCTCATGAAGTTATGTGCATATACGAAATTCACATCAGGCTCTGGCGTCTGATTTAAATTAGAGGTTGAACAGATAAGGTTCGTTCAACCTCCTGGGCTTAGTCATACATCTAACTGTATAGGTTGGTGTAGTAATTTACATGGCAGCTGCAGATACATGCACCAGAAAACGCCCTGGCTCCAGAACCACTGACTTCATTACACTGGCCCTTCCTTCCAATTAGACAAACACATGTATTGCCATCTGCTGTTAATTAGCTCCCTGGTAGCACTTAGTATCAAGCCACTATTTGCAGACTGGCTAAAGGTTTTTAGTGACAACTTCAAAGAAACTATTGTGTAGAAGTTGTTGGAGGTTTTTTTTTTCTCTCTTTAAAAGCCAAACCTTGACTTTACTTGTATTAAGTTCTTGGAAGAAAGGGGAGATGGTGATTTAAGTATTACATATTTCTTTTTTATGTAGCCAATCAAATTGAAATCAGAGTCTGCTGTGTTTTATAGACTTTAAATTATCTAGACCAACTTGATTTTTATGAAAATATTTGCTCATTAAGTTCAGGTTTGTATTGTGATGTGATAAAACAAAGTGCACTCTTGGCAGCTTTGACCAGAGATGAATGATGGGTGTCATTTTGAAAAGGAGACAAAGAGACAAAAATGGAAAGGTGTAGAAAAATACTAGAATAGCTATGAGGCTACTTTCTATCAAGCATTTTTTTTTTCCAGCTCACATATTTTTTACTGGTGGGTTGTCAAACGTGTTGCTCATTAGTCTGTTTCACTCCTGCTCATTAGTCTGTTTCACTCCTGCTCCTATTGCACTTTAATTTATTAGGGAGAAAAAACATTTCGCTGTTGAAGAGCAGTCTTTGCCAGCCTTTTGCATTTTGGGCCTCTGAGTGGCTTTTGATATTTATGGTAGCAGAAAGGTTGGTGTTTCACATATCTGAAAATGTTACTACCAAGAAAAAAGGCTAAGAGAGAAATGTGACATTTCAAAGTAATAGTATTATATTTCTATAATCACGGGCCTTTGGCAGACCCTTTTTTTTTTTCCTCAAATTTCTTTAAAAACACCCTCACTGAGTCATTACATTCATATTTAGTAGTAGCTTTTTATTAGTGCTTCACAGTCATTTACAGACTGAAATTACACACCAATTTACATACATATAGTATATCAAAACAGCAGGGAGATAAAAATACATTTTCAATAACTGAAAGTAGTAGCATATACAATCTACAATGAAATGTAAACAGGGTAGTCAGGCCAGATCTAGTGCAAATCCTATGAAGAAGGGATTCTGGAATGCTGTAGTAATATCAGTAGTCTGGGGGAAAAGAAGGGGAAAGTGAGAAGAGTGAAAACTATGATGTATGGTTGTTAATGAGTCTTGTGAACAACCATACATCATAGTTTTCACTCTTCTCACTTTCCCCTTCTTTTTAATCGCTCAACTGTGATTTATTTAACTAATGAAGGTTCTGCCTCTCAGTGGCTACGTTTACATGCACAGAGAATCCGTTTCTTAACACGGTTAATCGAGTAACCCGGTTTTGGGTCAACACATATAAACAGTATAACTGGGTTAAAATAACCCGGTTAAGCTCATATTCTGATTATGAGAAAACCGTTTAAGAACTTACTGTGGCATGTAAATATGTTACTTTTTTCACTTTTGGTCACATCTTTATCATAATTTTTTGTTGGCAGACTATTACATCTGTGGGTGGAACACCTCAGGTGGACAGGAATATTTTGTTAATTGGGTTATTCAGGGAGATAAGGAGACTCAGTCACAGCGTATCAAACGTTCATCTAAACAGCTTAACCCAAATAAGACCTTCACCGGATGTCCAGGTTACAGGTGCATGTTAACATAGTCATGTGATGTCTCATCGAATGTGAATCCACTTACACAACATATTGGGCTTCAGCAACTATTGATAAAACATATTGAGACATACATGCAGTTGTTAAGCATTTCATTAAGCATTTATTTGATCTATGTTAGAAGAGAAACAGCAGTGTAATGCGTCGTCTGTTGTGTCCTGATGTGTTCTCCCTCTCTTCCGCAGGGAGTACCTGGGAAAACAACTCCAGTCCACTGATCAGCAGCAACCTCAAGCCGTGGCAGCTCGCAGCTGAACTGTTCTTGTGCATGGATGTTTGTGTATTACTGTGTGGATGAGTGTGTACTGTATGTACGTCATTCTTTGCGATTTTAATAATCAGCTGTTCATTTCATGTGATGATATGCAAAAGGTGTGGTTTCTCATTCCCGGCAACACCCCACTTTATTCTTGATGTTACTTGATTTAATTGTCGTGCTATGTGATGTTCCCTCACAGCTAAGTGATGTGCAGTGATTGGAGTAGCACTTTATGTCTGTGATAATGTGTAAAATTGCAAGTTATTTAAGTCTTACCTGTAAAACATTGTACGTATTCCAATAAAGACGCTTATCTATGGTATTTCTTCTTTGTTGCAACTGCATTTGCTGTCCTGAATTGAGTGTTACAGAGGCAAGTCCTGCTGAATTATAAGTTTCACTAAGATTAACTTGATAAGATGATTCAATTTTGTTATCAGGCCATATTCCACTGGCTCCCAAGTAATAAAAGCTTAAGTATCAGGCCTGAGGTCATTTTAAAGTCATTTTTTTCCACACTTTTATGCAGAAATGTCTGACATAACTCTCATGCGCCTTCAGGTTGAAGCTGAATGTAATCTCTACACGTGAAAAAATTGTGTTTATCTTTGAAACTGTGCCTAAGGGGGGGGGGTTGGAAATGGCTTGTGCAATAGTAACTGTGTAGTCATTTAGATGTAATGGTTTCATTGCTCTATTGTTATTGAACGCGTTCACATGTTGGATTTTGCAGGAAATTCTCTCTTGCACACAGACACTGCAGAGCTGTGCGTGAAGTGTCACACTGGAAGGCCAAAACCTTGAGTCCTTGAAATCATTCAGTGCTTCTCCCATCCAAACTAGTTGAGTTGATTGTAAAGGAAACTCTTTTGTTACAGTCAAAAGTCAGTGATGCTAGTGGAACCACGTTAGTATGTTCCAATCAGAATTTAAATTGGAACTGAGGTGTTTGCCTTTTTCATCTGACCTTGACTTCACATACGTTTTTCACTCCTCTCTTCCTTCATCATTTCAGCACTTAAATTAACACTAGTTTCTATGCATTTTACACCTTTCGTAAACCTGTCTGCTTCATTGCTATCTTCAAAGCTTTGTTGAATGACTTAACATGGCATGTTACAGTTTCTTGAAAATGTTTTGCTCGTTTTTTACCTCCACATTCATCTTAAAACTACACTTCTTGTTACTTTCAAAGTCTAGATTAAAGACAAAAGATGATCAAGCATTTGCAATCAGGGCCCTCACACTAACTGGATGAGGAAATATTAGCAAACTTTTTTTTTAACCTCTGTCTTCATTTAAGATACGACAACTGTGTGTGTGTGTGTGTGTACTTCAGAGCAGATACCGGTTGACCTATATCAATCAATATCAATATATCAATAGATGACTGTAAAGGCACACAGTTTCAAACATATTAACATTTGATAACAATAAGAGTTGATATATTGTTATTGTTATTTAATGAAAGAAAAATGGGTGGGTGGGTGGGTGTCATGTAGGGGGTTGGGTGTATGTGTGTGTGTGTGTGTGTGTGTGTGTGTGTTTGTATGTGTGAGCACAGGTGTCAAAGTGCTCAGGTTCTCCGCTTGAAGAATTAGAGGAAGAATTTGCGGGAGCCCTTTTTGGAGGTGGACTCTGTGTTCTTCTCCTTTCGGGTTTGGGCACCAAAGAGTCTCTGCAGCCAGCTACGCTTCTTGGACTTTTTCGCCTTCATCTCACTGATCTTATGCTCCAGATCGGCCATCCTCTGCATCATAAGACGCACCTCCTGACACGGGACGAGGTGGCTCTGCAGCTGCTGCTCAGTCTGGGTCAGGGCAGTTGTGACATTGGTGTTTTCATCACTTTGCTCCTGCTGAGCCAGCTGGGAGGCCAGGCACTTCTGCAGCGTCTTCTGGGCCTCCTCTTTCTCCTTTTCAAGAGCTTTGTTCGACTCCTCTATTTTTAACAGGGCCTCCTTCCCACTGACCTCCGCCTCCAGAAGTTTCATCTGCAGGCCCATGATTGCAGCCTCATGTTTGCCTGCAGCCTGGGTGCGAAGGTTCTTCTCTTGTTGGAGTAGTTCTTTCACCTCCTCCATTTCACGGTGAAGAGCCTCCTTTTCCACCTCAATGGCCTGGATGCTGATGGTCTGCTGCTCTGCATCCTGTTGAGCTCTCTGCAGCTGGACCTGGAGCTGGAGCTGCAGCTCAGGATTGATTTCCTCTACAGCCTGGACCTGGATCTGGTAGAGAGCTTCCTCCTCCTCCTCAAAGGCTCTAATTTTGATGGCCTGCTGCTCTGCATAATTTTGGGCTTTCTGCAGCTTTTGCTGGAGATAAGTCGGGGAATACCAGGTCTTGTTGGGGAAGTTCTTCTCCTCACAAGAGGCATTAAGGTGGATGGCCTGCAGCAGGAGTGCCGTCTGCACTTTCTGCACCTGGAGAAATTGTTGGATCTCCTCCATTTCACCGGTATTTCCTTTGACGGCATTCTTCAGCATCTTCCTCTGCTCCTGCTGCGTCTCAAAATGGAGCTTTAGAGCCTTTAGAGTCCTCTCAGCCTTGGCAGCCTGAGCCTGAGCTTGGGCCTGAGCGTAAGCCTGAGCCATCTCCTGGGCCCGAGCCCGGGCACGCTCCTGGGCTTGCGCCTCGATCTGGGCCCTGGGTCGTACCTGCCTTGGATCGGGCCAGAGTTGGATTCGTTGTCTGGGACCCGGTCTTTGCCCAGTTCTGGGCCCGTTGTAGAGTTGGGCTTGATTCGGCATCTCCTCCTGTCGCTTTTTCTTCTTCTCTCTCTGTCTTTCCTGTGTCACGTCTAGTTCACAACAGTCAAACGAAATGAGACCGCTGAGGTCTGCGCGCTCTTTTACACAGTTGTACAGCGGGTATGACGTTTCACGCATTGTGACGACACCTGCGCCTGGGGCAAAGATTCCATGGTCTCATGATTGACAGCAGCGCTCAAAACTACTAGTAGGTATAACATCTACTCAGTCATTGAAATTTTCATTAACAAAAATATATTAAATTAAATATATGTAGCCTACTAACAAATTTTGTGGTTTTATTTTATTTTATTTTATTTTAAAAAAAATAAAAAAATAAATAGCCTAACCATCTAACGTCTGTAGCCCCCCCCCCCCCCCCCCCCCCCTATTCAAAATGGTTTAGTCTTGCCGCTTCCCCAACTTGCTAGTAGACCTAATTGGAGATTTTTTTTTGTTTACATACAGTATGTTTTATACGTCGCTTCAGAAGACGGATTTCAACTACAGAGAGGAGAGAGAAAAACGCGGGCGACAGTATCTTACGAGTTTTTTTTCCACAAAGAAAGGTGGGTTTACCATTTGTGGTGCAAATTAAGTTGTTTGATAGCCTAGCCGTTACATCATATTCTCCCATATAGAACTTTTAGCCGAAATTTAAATTTAGAAAGCTTACCTCTCTCCATATTAAATATCAAACAAGTCTTACCAATCGTAAGTTAGCAACTGTCTTATTCAGCTGTTCTGTAGGTGAATTGTTAAAACTACAATATAACAAATCTGTATAGCTAGCCGGGAGAGCTAGTTACTCCACAAGTACGTAAACAGTTCAAAAACGCTTCATTTTGGGTTAACGCTGTACCAAAACGTTAGATAAGCGTCCTGTTAGGTTTGTGAGTGAAAGGATTGATAGAGTTTAACGGTCCATGATTGTGTTTTGGTGTTATCTTCCAAGCTAACGTCGAAGCTAACGTCAATTAACATTGGTAAAAGTGAAAAAATATATTTTATGTTTATTCAGGTAGTTAGTGATTCATTCGATGCACTTAACATTACACCAGTGTAATAGCACTCTACGAGAAAAGTGAGTGTAAAGTGTAGTTTTGTTAGGTCAGGATAACTGTGGAAAATGTGTTATTTATGTTTAAAGGCCAATTTGAATGTTAATGTTGAGAATGTATCATGCGATCGGGTTTAAGTAAGTGTGTGTGTGTGCGTGTGTAGGTGTGTGTTTAAAAGTGTAGCTATAGATGATGAGAGCATTGCCATCTTCACTATAAAAGCAAGATTACAGGTCTTACAACTAAGCTTAATCTTTCCAATTTACAGTCATGCTCCTCACTATAAACATCATGGTCATGAACAGATAGCCGGAACCATGTCTCACACCCTGAATGGTTGCCATGCATACAGAGGCTTTACATATGTAGGCATGACAGGATAGTGGATTTGATATCAAAAGATCTATTTTCAGGTCATCTATAATGATTTATAAGCATTCTACTGTCAAACATGTTCAGTCTGTGTAGTGAGGATTCAGACGTGTTCTCTAATATTACAGCCAACACCCCCGATGTTGTTGTTGTCCATGAAGATCTTAGAGAGGTGTTCATTTTAGAGGTTGGATGTACTTTTGACTACACCATAGAGGAAGCCTTTCTAGCCAAGATGCTGAAATATAAACAGCTGGAGCAGACCATTTCACAGCTACTACAAGTGTAAACTTTTAGTTTTCATATTTGGCAGCCTGGGTCATGTGCACAAGCTAGTTGCGAGGGGCCTTCAGATGGCTGGTCTCCCTAAGAGAAGGGCCAAGCAGTTAGCGAGGTATTGTTCAGTATCTGCTATCATTGGTAGTCGCTCAAGATGGAGAAGGCGTTGTTTTTTATACCCATGAAGTGGATCCTGTCTGTTATCTTTCGACCTGCCATCATTATTATCCTGTGTGTATGCAACAATGTGGTTGCCAATTAGGCACATATGTAACTGACTGTCTCCTAATATTATGTCATTGGTTATGCTAAAAGTTTTTTCACCCATGAAAGGCTTTAGTAACTCAGGGCCTGAATATACAAAACAGTAGGGCCATCTTCCTGATATTGAGTTGCAGCCCATTGTGCACAATCCACATATCCACTGTCTCGAAGCTTAAAAATTCTTTGGCATAGATTAAATATCCCTAATATTTTGTAAACTCACTGAACATATGATGTGCTTCTTCGCTTGTAGTAAAGTGTGAGTGGGAGAACAACAGGAGCAGAGAAGCGCTGGAGGCCGTTTACCTTCTGGATGATGCAGATGGCGTCTGGAGAAAGAGAGGCTGGATGCTGCACATCATCGCTCACGGTGCCGTCAGACACTTCCTCCTCACCCTCACCGGGGAATCGGGACTAGCCAGCAGGCCGGAAGGATGCAGTGTTGGTTATGTAGTGGAGGGAAGAGCAGGTGGAAATGAACACCAGCCACCTGTCGAACGCTGCTACATTAGTTTTGCACTGATGATTGACTTAGGGAATCTAATGAATGCTGATCAGTGTGGCAAAAATGAACACTTTTTGGGAGCGTTAAAGCCAGGGTGGAAAACTAAACACCACTCAGCAGCCTGGGAGACTTTGACTGTGGCTGGTTAAAGCCAAGGGTGGAAGTAACTAATTACATTTACTCATGTTAATGTAATTGAGTAGCTTTTTTGTGTACCTGTGTAGCTACATTTTAAATCACATCCATTACAGAGTACAGATTTTGTGTCTCTCCATAAGCAACAGAAACTGGACAATCATAAATTGACAAATTGTGGATCCATTCACAGTGAACGGTCAGTCAGCAAAGAAGAGAAGAGTAATCTGGGTTTACTCTGAGCACTTTATTTTGTAATTTCCAAATTTTGCAATTAAAAGAATCTAGTTTGAAATCTGTCCTCTCGTCCTTTTAGAATTGCATGAGAAAGATCACATCTACCAACGTTCTCTTTTCTAAAAAGGAACATTTTAAATGAGCTACTTTTTACTTTTACTTAAGTAGATTTTTTCACCAGCATTTTTACTTCTACTTAAGTAGAATATCAGCGAATTAACAATACTTTTTGAGTAGGACATTCTGGTACTCTTTCCACCACTGGTTAAGCACTTTCAGCATATAACCATAACACTCAGGAAAAAGTGGAAACTTCTGCATAGAAACAGGTTCAAAGATTTCCTGTGGGATGAGACAGCTGATAGAATATATTTTTACTCGTGCAACAGGGAGGCGTTGGTAAGTGGTTGAACCTCAGCGTTTGAGCTTTGAGTACAGCTAGAAACTCAGCACTTGAGGGCAGTTTCTTTTACCTACAATGTCCAATGTACAATGCACATGTGGCATTGTGAACACATTGGTGTTACTCTTCAACACAACCTGTATTAATAATATATAGTTTCAATACTGTATGTGATGTTAGTAACATGATGAGTTGAAAAGGAACATAATTGTGTTTTCCTTGTTTAACCCTAAACATTTTAAAGTTTATAGTCCTTTTTTGATATCCTTAGAATTTTAAAATTATTCTTTATAGACCCACGAAGAGTGAAATTCTTTTGAAGGGAGACTTGGCCAAGAAATTAGTAATAATGAAACAAGTTACAGACAAATGAGACAGAACACTGTTGTGTTTGTAAGAAGATGAATACTAAATAGGCATTTCCTTATGTAATATTCACAGTGGCGATTGTCTGCTGTGTACAGAGATGTTTACGTTTGAGAGAGCCAGACAGACTTTGGCTGGCAGCAGCGTGCCTTTGGGTAATCTGCATCCAGATGCCTTCTGTGCTGAAGTTTAACTATCTGAAAGGGAAATGAACCTGTTTTTCTCTGAATCCTCAGAGGAAATCATAATACCCACTCTCTCAGGCTGAGAATGTCCAAACTGAATTGAACAACCAAGTTCTGTAAAATGTTATTTGAAACTTAAGTCTCGTTAAACTTTAGGCCTGTGTGGGCTGAAGTAGTAGAAGTAGAAGTGCCTTGGTATCTTTTGAAAATCAGTTTAACCCTGATAGCTAAAGAGCACTAATTCAGTGTAGCACACAGAGAAGAGCTCCTTGAGCATGTAAGTGTCCTTAAACTTTTTACCCCCATTCAAATCAGATTTCTGCCTTTGCAAAGTCCGATACAGTCATCCCTCGTCCCTTGAAGTTGCCACACTGATATGTAAGAGTTCTGGAGAGCTGGGATGCACACAGAGTCAATATTTATGTAGAGACTCGCCGCTTCTGGCTGCTGCTGCCCGCACTGCTGTGCTCTCCTCTCCTCTCCTCTCTGAGTGCTGTTTACTGTGGCTGGCACACTCCGGTCCCTGTGCATGCTCGCCTGCAACAACTGAGTGAACTCTGGACCCTGAAACAGATGGTTTTGCTTCCCCCTCTCCATTTTTATCATTCTACCCACATTTGCTGTTCAGGCTCAAGGCAGAAGGCGACACTGGCTGTGTGTGTCGACACACTCAATCACTGAGCTCGGGTTTGTAGGTGACACCTACTGAATAATCTTCTGAGGCAATTGCACTCATAGGTCATGTGTCATCTTTTCAATGAAAATGTGTTAACTCCCTCAGAATGATTCTGATGTTTCCTGACCATGGAGATCATATTTTTCATGAATATTCAGATAAGCATAAATATTCAGGTGTAGTAATTTGTTGTGTGAGGAGTCACGATTAATGTATTCATCTGATAATGCAAGCATTTGATTCATGCAGGCAAATCACCTGTGTCTGCATGTTCATCTGCCCAGCCTGGCAGATGCTTGTCTCTACTCACCGAGTTTTGTTGCCTCGCTCTATCGATCAAATCCCTTTGTTCTTTTAGCCGTGGGTCAGGGATTGTCCGTTCCCATAGTGACAATCAAAACAAGGCTGAGCTGACAGCCATGTGGAGTGAAGCTCGATTTTCGATCCTGAATTCGAGGACAATCACAAATAACACTGTGTTCATGGCTTGTTCTTCAGTGTGAAATGACCCCCTATCTGTAGCATGAAGCTGAGAGCACCTGTTATCTTGTGATGTGGAGTCAAGCGTGCAATATGGACACCGGAATTACCCAATCCCAGGGCAAGTGACAGCAAGGTTTTCAGGACTCAGTTTTCAGATCACTTATGATGACAATGACAATAATGCTTTTCCTGCTGGATTATATGCAATCACATTAGGTTGAAGTTTCAGGCTCTCACTTGATGTATTTCTCATACCCTTCTCACATGATCTCAGCTCGCACAACATGAAGTCTTATTTGATCATATTATATCGTATATAACCTTAACATGGCATATACCCTCAGGCTGATACAGTAGAGAGTAATAAAGACCAGCTTTCATCAGAATATTAATGTGACAGGTGTAGGTCAAAGGTCAGGGGACACGCCCCCCTCCGGCGTGCGAACGTTCGCGAACCCCCGCCGCCCTCCCCGTAGGAACTAGGGTCAAAAGGTCAAGGCTACCAGACACAGTCCAGACACCCACCAGACAGACCCCCCCCCCCCCCCCCCCCCCCCCCCCCCACACACACACACACACACACACACACACACACACACACACACACACACACACACACACAACTTCAACTTCAAGTTCGAAGGCACACTCCGGACCCCACCGCACCCACCCTCTCACCCTTTCCTACTCCATAGGTCTGTCATTTGCTCCGTAATCAAACGCATGACTCTAGCCGACCACGTACACTCAGGCCAAACGCTGAGAAATAAACTCCTTTAATAAACACCTCAGCATTTGAGGTGTAAACCTCAAGCACCACTCCTCCATGACCCCTCCCTCTCCCTCTCTCTCTCTCTCTCTCTCTCTCTCTCATATGAATGCGTGTGATGCGGACTAGTCCCCAGATGTCTCCTAATGATACGCGAAGATCATTAGCAGAATTTTCAAACAGCAGTCCTATATGATACAGGGGTAAAGTATGAGTATTCGAACGTAAGACAAAGCACAATTTCTTATTCCCAGGCAAACTAAACATTTTGAAACAAACAATTTTGCACACAAGACGAAAGAATGAGGTAAGATTAATTCTTTTCATAAGCCCTAGGTTTTCTTTCCTTTAACTTTTGAATGGATGTGCATGACTACAAAATCAAAATGACCTTTGAGGTCGGAATAGGAATGTAAGACGGACCGACAATTTATTCACAGGCTATATTCCTAGAGAAACTAAACATTCACGGAATGTTGAATCAGCAGACCTACAGATACGAGAGATCAATAGGACATTTTTGAGCGCAAGACAAAAGAATGAGGTAAGAGTCATTCCTTTCTTAACCCCCATGGGGTTCTTTTCCTTTAACTTTTGACTGGCTGCGCATGACTACAAAATCAAAATGACCTTTGAGGTCAGAATAGGAACGTAAGACGGACCATCATTTTATTCCCAGGCTATATTCCCAGAGAAACTAAACATTTTGAAACAAGCAATTGTGCACGCAAGACAAAAAGAAAGAGGCAAGATTAATTCTTTTTTATTCCACAAACTTATTGTTTGGCTTCTTTCTTTTTTATTCCACAAACTTATTGTTTGGCTTCTTTCTTTTTTCCCTCCTAGGCTTTTTCTCTGGAGGCCTATAAATTCTAAATGTTAGTTAGCTAGCAGTAAGAAGGCTGACTGACAGAGAGACAGACAGAGAAAACCATGGCACCCGGTAGAAACTTATTTTAGTTGTTGCATTAATGTTATTCTATATGTATTTTTTATTTTGTATTTTTTTTTTTTTATGTAAATATTTTATTTTTCGCAGTTTCAGGACCTTGGGACAGATCTCAAACATCAAGAACAAACCATGATGCTGAGGGCTTAGAGGGTAGGTTATTCTTTTAAAAGTCAAGTTATAGTCAAGATAAAAAAGTCAAAGTTATTTAAACCTTTTTTAACCTTTCAGACACAAATCCCTTTGTCCCGAATCTCCGCGGATTCTCTCAACTTTGTCAAAGCGAATATGGTAAGTAATATTTTATTATTATTATTATTATTATTATTATTATTATTATTATAGTATATTCATGTTTATCATATTCTGTTTCATCACGCATAGAGCTGAGTGATATCGACTGTCTCACACCATGGGATTCCTTGGAACCCGATGAGGAGGGCGTTAAGGATCCGGTTCTGATTCCTGAAGGGCCGCAGATTTCAGAACCAGTGCCGGTGAATCCTGAAGAAGAACTACCAGCACCACATGTGAATCCTGAAAAACCGCAGATTTCAGAACCAGTGCCGGTGAATCCTGAAGAAGAACTACCAGCACCACATGTGAATCCTGAAAAACCGCAGATTTCAGAACCAGTGCCGGTGAATCCTGAAGAAGAACTACCAGCACCGCATGTGAATCCTGAAAAACCGCAGATTTCAAAACCAGAGCTGTGTGAAAATTCTTCTTCTTCTTCTTCTTCTTCTTCTTCGTCATCCTCCATCTCCAGAGCTTCTTCCGGTGGAAGATCATACAGAAGCGGTAAGTTTTCTTTTGCGGAGGGAAATTCCGAAAAGTGTTAACTGAAATGTGAACTGAAATGTGAACTGAAAAAACTCTCTCTCTCTCTCTCTCTCTGTCTTTCTCTCTCCCCTGACACCCCCATGACCCCTCCCCCTCACACACACACACACACACACACACACACACACACACACGCAGACACAGAGAGCGACGGGGCAAGAGCGAGACTGAGAAGAGCAAAGAGGACAACAAGAGAGAGGAGGAGGCCCCGGAGGAGGCCCCGGAGGAGGACCTTTAAGCAGGACTGTCTGCTGGCCGTGAGCAATATTTTCAGCAGTACGAGTGATGTTTTCAGTAGTATGAGCTACTTTTTCTGTGATATAAGTAAGCTCCTGTATGTGGCCTCTAAACCGTAAAATGTTGTAAGCCAAGGTGTGACATTTTTAATCATTTGATCATGGGTGAAAACGAAGATACAGAACCAAACCTTAGACAGTTAAGGGCTTTAACAGAATCTTTCAGAATTAATCAAGTTGATGCGCCTGACCCAGTACAAGAACTGCCTGTCCCGTTACTAAATGCAATAGGCCAACTAAATCAGGAAGGAGTAGACGATCTTTTTGACCTATTTACGCCCCTCAACAACGCTATTGCAAGCCTCGATGCACCGGACCACTCACAAACTGTCGCCCTAGAAACAGAAACAGATTGTTTGAACGATATAAACGACGCTCTCGCAGAATACCAGATACAGCAAGGGGGTGAAAATATAAATGATGTAAATGATGTAAATGATGTAAACAACTCGCAACAAGAGACGCCTGAGCCTCGCACAGAGCCTCACATAGCTGAGCGCGCAGAGCCGCGGGTGGTAACGCGTAGTACATTTAATAATGTAGAAATAAGACAGCTTCTGAATTTTCCTCACTCTGAGGGTGATGCCGAGGTAGATTTCGTTGCATTCTATAATAATGTCGCGGGCCAGATAAACAATATGACGGCAAGAGCGTTTTCACACGCCATGCACGGAGACGTCATCCAGATGGAGTTGAGAGGTCAAATGTTACAGAATAACGTATCCCACATGTTAACCTTTGGCGAAGAAACGGATAGAAACGGTTTTCAGAACCTATTGGATAGACTCGTGCAATCAAACCAGTCCGTAGCAACGGACGATACTCTAGAATTAGTCGCTCAAGTAATTCACAACCCACGAGGCGGCGGTAAAAGAAGATTGTTGGAAAAAACTTTAGAGTGTGAAATCCTTAAAAAAAAGGCTCGCTGTTTGTACGTAGTAGAAAACCCCGGTAATCAACTCTGTTTTGCCATCAATTTGGCTCATCTTATGAGGCCCAATCTCAGTGATAGGGACGCCGCTGCGCTCGGCAGTGACATTCAGGATAAAGCGGGGTTGACTGCACAGACGGCTGTGACTTTTAACGACGTCTGTAAATTTGAACAGATTTTGAACCGCAAAATTGTAGTGTTTTACAGAACCGATGATTCAAAAACACTCTCTAAATTCCAGACGTCTTTTCAAAAGCAGTCTAATGGGTCTACACTGTTTTTATTTCTCTTCCTAAATCACTACTACGGCATTAGAAATCTCAAAGCCTTTCTAGGAGTAAAGAACGTGTGCGAGCATTGTTACACAGGATACAACAATGTTTTGAATCACCACTGCTACAAATACTGTAAAGTATGCTTTGACTCTGACTGTACACAGCATGAGCTAAAACCTACAACATGTAACGAATGCAACAGGACGTGTCGTTCCCTTTACTGTATGGAAGCGCACAAAAAGCCTAAATGGCGACCAAATGCCAAAGTATATGCCAGCGATTGCGAAATGCATAAAAAATGTGAAAATTGCGGCCTGATATACTACGTAGCTTTGACTAAGAAAACCGAACCGCACGTGTGTCCGTTGCAGAAATGTAAAATCTGCGGGGAGAAACTGCTGTCAGAGTCTGACGACAAACACGAATGTTACATACAGTGTTTGCTCCCCGAGAAAGACTATAACCAGAACTTAATATTCTATGACTTTGAAACGTTTCCAGACGAAAACGGCGTTCACATCCCCTTTTTAGTGACTACAAAAACGCTCGAGGGAGAGACGTGGTGCTCTGAAGGGCTCCAATGCGCCAAAGACTTTGTTCTGCATTTCAGGGAGCCCAAATACGCAAAATCTGTCTTTATAGCGCACAATTCTAAAGGTTTTGACAGCTATCTTGTTCTTAACGCCATGGTCGAGTTGGGTGTAAAGCCCAGCTTAATTATGCAAGGTAGCAAAGTCATTTGCTTCAGCGATAGCGACTACAGACAAAAATACATAGACTCGCTGTCATTTTTATTCATGTCGCTAGCCGCTATGCCAAAGGCCTTAGGCTTTAGCAGCAAAGTCAAAGGGTTTTTCCCCCACCGCTTTAGTTCAGAGGCCAATTTAAAGTATGTGGGCCCCTACCCCCCTCGCGAACTGTACGGAGTAGACCGAATGTCAGAAAAGCAAAAACAGGAATTTGATACCTGGTATGATACCGTCGCTCTTCACGGGACTTTTGATTTTCAGAAGGAAGCTAAAGTTTACTGCGAAAATGACACAGACATCCTCATGTCGGCCTGCGTCATATTTAGAGAAGAGTACATGAAAGAAACAAAAGTTGACCCCTTCAGCTGCGCCACAATCGCCTCAGCGTGCATGAAGGTTTTTGCCACAAATTTCTTACTTCCTAATACCCTCGCCATACCATCGCCCGACGACTACAGACAACAGTTTAAAACATATTCAAGCGCCGGCATCCAGTGGTTAGAGTGGGTCAGGTTCACAGAGAACATTCCTATTCAACACGCTCTGAATATAGGAGAAAAACAGCTGGGGAGGTTTTTTGTAGACGGGTACGCAGAAATTGAGGGTGAAAAATGGGCCTGGGAGTTTCTGGGATGTTTTTACCACGGTTGTCCGTCCTGTTTTTCACCTCTTGACAGCAGTCCTCTGACACATAGTAGCTATCAAGATTTGCACGAGGCGTGTGAGGATAAATTACAAAAGCTACAATCTGTGCACGGTGTAAAAGTGGTAGTGATGAGAGAACACGACTGGACAGAGATGAAAAAATCAGATCGGGGATTGCAGGATTTTCTAAAACAATACAACGCTCCTCAGCCTCTCTCAGCCCGAGCCGCTTTGTACGGAGGTAGGACGTGCGCGGTACGGCTCAGGTACACGGCCGCTTCTGATGAAACTATACAGTACGTAGACGTGACTTCTCTCTACCCCTATGTAAACTGTAACTATCCTTACCCTCTAGGACACCCCGAAATAATCTACAAAGATTTCAAAGAGCCTCAGGCTTACTACGGGTTGATCAGGGCGGTTGTCTACCCTCCTAGAGGCTTATTTTTCCCCGTGTTACCTTACAAAACGGAAAAAGGTAAACTAGTGTTTACTCTCTGTCGTACGTGCGCCGAATTGAATTTTCAAGAGGGTCCTTGTGCACATAATGATGAGGCCAGAGCGTTGACGGGGGTCTGGGTCACTCCTGAATTTAACAAGGCCTTAGAAATGGGATATAGGGTCGCAGAGATCACAGAGGTGTGGCACTTTGAGAGATATAGCCAATCTATATTTGTCGAATACATTCACACTTTTCTCAAGGGAAAGCAGGAAGCTTCAGGCTACCCCCACGAGGCGCTGGTAGATGAAAAAAGCAGAGAAAAATACATAAGGGACTATCAGGCAAATCAGGGCATTTTGTTAGACGCTTCTAAAATCATATTAAACCCTGCCAAAAGACAAGTGGCTAAACTCTGTCTCAACAGCTTCTGGGGAAAGTTTGCGCAGAGAAGTAATCTGACCCAAACTGTACTGATCACCGAGCCT
Organism: Centroberyx gerrardi; assembly: GCF_048128805.1. Lineage (NCBI taxonomy): Eukaryota > Metazoa > Chordata > Actinopteri > Beryciformes > Berycidae > Centroberyx > Centroberyx gerrardi. The sequence goes on from NC_136009.1 coordinate 20,611,816, forward strand.
GAAGAATTTTTCAAGTTTATGTTTTCAGAACAATACAAAGTCAAGTACTTCTCCTTCCTCAACGACAGAACGGCCCTGCTTCAGTGGTGTCACGGTGATCGGTGTATCGCGCCCCCGAGCAAGGCGAACAATGTGTTTATAGCGGCTTTCACCACCGCCTACGGGCGTCTCAAGCTGTACAGTTTTATGGAGCCTTTGCAGGACAGGGTTCTGTACTACGATACAGATAGCCTGGTCTATGTCACAAAAGAGGGGCAGACGCCGCTTGAACTGGGTAATTATATGGGGGATCTGACGGATGAGTTAGAAGGTGACACCATACAGGAATTTGTGGCGGCGGGACCCAAAAGTTATGCTTATCAAACTGTAAACAAAAGAGTAGTGTTGCGAGCTAAGGGCATCACTCAGACGCGCGAATGTAGCGAACGGATCAACTTTGACAGTATCAAAGAGTTGGTAGAAGGTTACATTGAAAACTCTAAAGAAGAAAACGTGCTATCAGCCCCACAGCACAACATTGTGCGCAATAAAAAAGGGTTTCATCTAAAAAATTCGACAGTTCACAAAAAGTTCAGAGTGGTGTATGACAAAAGGCGCCTCTTATCCCACGGTCGAACTGTACCCTTTGGTTACTAATTTTTGGTTACTAACCCTGTAAATGTAAAAAAAAAAAAAAATGTCGCACCTTGGTGTAATACAGGAAATTGATTTTGATCATAGGCTGCGGTTGCCTTTTTCCTGTCTGATTGTGGGCCCCAGCGGTAGTGGGAAAACTTATTTTGTAAAAAATGTAGTGGAAAACTGTGAATATGTGATGGATTCTGTACCTGAAAACATTGTTTGGATTTATACATCTTTTCAACCCATGTACGCTGAATTACAAAAGCTGAATAAAAAGATAACCTTTGTTCACGGACTACCTGATTCTTTTGAAGATGAACAACTTTTTCCTTCTGCGAAAACACACCTGGTTATTTTGGACGATGTTATTTTTCAAGCGGCTGATCATCCTGAAATTGTAAAAATCTTTACACAGTATAGACATCACAGAAATATGAGCGTCATGTTTTTGACGCAGAATATTTTTCACCAAGGTAAATACAGCCGTACCATCAGCTTAAACAGTAATTATCTCATCTTGTTTAAAAATCCTCGTGACAAGTTACAGATGAATATCTTGGCTCATCAAATATACCCCCGACAAAAAGCCTTTTTTATGGAAAGTTATGACGATGCAACCAAAAACCCTCATGGTTATTTAATGCTAGACTTGACTCCCACCTGTCCAGAACAGTTTAGACTAAGATCGGGGCTACTACCCGGAGAACCGTCCTGCGTGTATTTACCTAAGAAGAAGAAATAATAAGATGTCTGTACGTTTGAAGAGAAACCTCCCGCTGCTGAGAAAGCTGGCAAACAGTTCTCCGAGTCGACGCAAAGCCACGATAGAAGGATGCCACGCCGATGTCATACAGGCTTTAAGTGAAATCAGCCATAATCTTTTGAAAGGAAACATCCCCCTCACCGGTTGTCAATACAAAAAACTAAAACGACACAAGAAACACATCAGACTGTTGGCTAATAAAAATACCGGCCTAAGCAAGAAACGAAAAATAATGACTCAAAAAGGAGGATTTTTGATGCCTCTACTCACTTCTGTTTTACCATTTGTGGGTCAACTCGTCAGCGGGCTCATTCCTAGATCCTAAAAGGAAAATGCAGAAAATGTATATGATCTCTCCCGAGCATCTAAACCGTCTACAAGAAACGCAAAAGAGTCCTGAAAATATCAGACAAAAGGCCGAAAATGAGCTGGATGATAAAATGAGAGAGATTCTGAATCAAAAAGGATTATTACCCGACGAGAAAATTAAAAAATACAACATGCTCCTACAAAGATATCTTATTCTCCAGAAACAAAAGGAAGGTGAAACTAGAGAAATTACTCTTAGTCTTCCCAAGGAGACTGAAACGCCTTCAGAAAGTTCCCACAAAGATATCTTTAACGAAGTACTCGGGAATGTTAATCCTCGTTTTCAGAAGAATACGGACTATATAATGCGTAAAATATTAGAGTCAAAAGGAGCGACCGGATGGAACAAGGACGGCGAGTTTATCTACAGAGATATCCCCGTCAGAGGATCGCACATGATGGATTTAATGAAACATTTAACATCCACCCTTAAAACTTCCGCCCGTAAAACTCATCCGATAGGTTGGGATGTGTTTTTGAGGGCGCTGTCTGATCTGAAAATACCTCTTTCAACCGTGACTAATACTCAAGCGCGTCAACATATTCTAAAGCTCAAAGACCTCTCGGAAGATTCGGACTTAGAACGGTCTGAATCTGCCTCTGACGTCGGACCGAAAAAGAAGAAGAAAAAGAGGAAAATTGTACTTTCCCCGCATTGGCTACATGTTTCATAAATAAGTTTCAACAAATGTTTTGGGGTTTTTTTGTTCAATAAAGAACATGTTTTTATTTAAAAGACAAATGTCTGCGTTTTCATTTTTCCAACATTGTTTCATTTACATTTTTTAGTAAAACACAAGACTACATTTTTAGTAAAACACCATTATTATGTAATTATGACGCTCAAAACTTTTTCAAAAATTATGACACTCGTTAAACATTTTTAAAGAACAGGAGACGTGGTTAAAGGACCCTGCACGCTGATTCCTTACACAACGTCTATATCTTTTCACAAAATCTGATACCACAACATCATTTTTCATCGAATCATCTTGATACAAAGATAGCACACGTTCGTAGGATAGGCCGCTGGCCCTGTGGCATAAATAATAAACGCAGTGTTCCCCGCATACCACGGATAGCGGGTGTTGAAGCTCTCTCTCGTGGTAGAAAATTGCATTTTTTGAACCGGATTCCAAAAATTGTAAGATGCTTTTAGGGTAATAGGAATAATCAGGGGGAAATCCAAAAGAGTCAAAAAAGGTAGCCTTTCCGTCTTCCTCCAGAGTTAGGGCGAGCCAGTGCTGTCCGGGCCGATGACGGGGGTCCGTGTTTACAATAAAATAGGCCGGAGGCTTAAATGTCCTCTGCAGTAACGGTAATTCGTCGGAGGCCCATACGCCGCAGAATATATCTCCCAGTAAATGACGCAAGAGACCTTCCAATTGATGATTATTCATATCGGGGTAGGGTTATTTTGAATTTGCCTTATTATTTTAGTAAAAATAAAATTTAATAATAATCCACCAACACTTGTCGTTTGGAGTTTATCTCCAAAATAGAATCGTAACAGGCGTAAACAATAAGAGTGGTCGTATGCGGCAAGGGAACTCTGAATCTCATTTCCAGTCTTAAATTTCCGTTGGAAACGGGTGATAAGGCGTTGCTGTCTTCTTCCGGGTTTAGATTAAAAACAAATAAGGCGTATCCCCGTTGAAAATCCTCTCGGTCGATAGAGAGAGGTAAATCTTTAAGATGTCTCCCCGTGGCTGTAAACATGTTGTAAAACTCTCTGACCGACTGGTTGTTGTTAAATTGTGGCTGGAAAGCTTTGGCGGGGACCTGTCTGCCGTCCTGACAGAGGGCCAAGTATTCCACATCGTTGTGGATAAAATTGAAAGGTGACAAGTCACTTCTCCCTGTAAAGGCTTCGTGGTTAACCATTCCGAGTACTAGGTACTTGGGCATGGTCCCGAGAAATAGATTCTCTTGATTACATATTCTCGAATTCTGGGGGATGGAGTATGTTTTCACATTAATACGTGACAACGGGTAGAGCGCGTTACCTTTCAGCAAGGCCGCCGAATGACCTAAACGCACGGCGGGGGAGACTGTGGCTTTCTTGACAAACAGGGAAGCCCCGAGTACTTTTAAACGGTAATCGGCGTTGGCGGCTGCCATGAGACAGAAGGCGTCGTTTCCCCGGGTCAGCTTAATTCTCAAATCCACAGAGTTCAAAAGTAACCTCTCGCAGAAAAATATGTCGGAGTGAAGGGGACCCAGCAAGTGAAACTCTCTAGAGTCCGCGCTGAATCGACCTCTCCGAACCGCCCCTTTATTAGGCCCGTTATTAATCACTACAGAGTCCATAGCGCCGGCCGTGTCTTTGTAAAATAACCCTGCGCTGAATTGACTTTTTAGCGTATCTTCTGAAAAGTTTAGCAGGGTCTCGATCATAGCTCTGTACGGGTGAGTGGCGCTGGCCTGAGATATCAGTCTGTCCCCGAGAATTACGTCGCATTGTGAAAAAATGGTATTCAGAGGATAATTAATGATGCTCACGGCGGTGTCCTGAGCCAGGTCTGTCCCGTCGGCGTTGGTAATTTTCAGGCGGAGATGTAGCAAAGTATCGTTGAGATCTAGGTATTTTTCACCGTCTCCGGGAATAAAGAATTCAATAGGACCTCTATCAGTAATGGCCGCTATAGGCATGACTTCTGTGTAGTGTTTTTCTTCGATAGACAGCTGCGTCATGGGCGCTGAGAATAAATCCAACTCCGTCATGGTGCATTCGGGTGATTTTTCGTGTAAAAGAGCCATTTTTAAAATATATCTCCGGACCTCCCTACCGAGTTCCTTCCTTTAGGCACGCGTCTTTCGACTGATTTTATTTTTTTTGATTTCCCTCTTTTTACACGGCGCCCCGGCGGTCTCTTCCTCGCTCTTCTAGCCAGAATCATAACACCCGCTCCTTCTTGACCTTCTTGACCTTCTGTCTTTCGACCGAATTTACTAACGACTCGGCCAAATACGTCCGAAGCAATGTTTCGGGCGGCAGATTTAAGATGAGGTTTTGCGAGGGCAAAACCTTTTTTCATCAGGGGTGATACAAAACGAAATAATTTTGAAAATATAGATCCTATTCCTCTCCCGTACATTACAGGGGCTCCATAAAAACCCTCGAGACCTCCCCCGACTTGATTTTCATAATAGCTCACAAAACGTTGAGGATCATTCAGAATCATTTTTAAATTTTATATCTCTATATCTTAGACGAGGGTCTAAAATGCAGTTTCACAATACACTTCCCGTAGGTAAAGTTTACAGGAATGTTTTGATCCGTTTTGATCTCAATGTGAATGTTTTCAATGTGTTTCCTCGCCACGGGCAGATAGTCGGCGGGGTTAAAACACTGTGTGACTATGTCGCCGTACGTCCCTCGTATTTCGACCGTTCTCAAGAGCGGCGCGTAAGCGTCTCCTACCATCTGATGACGAACCACGTCGCTATAACAGTACAGTTGATAGAACCCGGACTTTATATCCGTGGGGTAGGGAGCCATCCTTTCGTCGAACTTGAACCATTCTCCCGGTTTCATGCCCAGCATGTAAGCCAAGGGCGGAAAAAAGCGTAGATGATATTGACCTCCTGCCTGAAATTCAAATCTCTTTTGAATACCGCTAAAGTTTAAATAAATATCGGTTCCAGCTTTTCTAAGATGGGCCTCCAGCTCCACCTTGAGTTGACTCGGGCTGTTGTAATAACCTCCTCTAAACCTTAGACGGTGGCCCGCGCTCTCTGAGCCGGGGTTGACAGGCTTTGGCCTCCATTCAAAGTAGGCCAAATCTGCGGGAATGTTAAACCAGGTGTGCGGGTATGAAATCTCAGTCAAGGCAACCTGCCACGGACCCTCTAAGTCGATATGCTGCGCTAAATCCACCCGGAAACTAGAACTTGTATTATTTTTAAAAACCTCATGGCTGGCGTTGGAGGGTAGGGTCACATAAAACCCCTCGCCGGACAATTGATCCATGACTATGACTTTATATCCTATTTGCTATCCTTCCTGAAAGAGTATGAAACCCGGAGAGGGTTATTTACTGTTTTTATACATTTTCCAGGTCACGAGCCCTGACCCAGCTGTTGAATTTCTCCGGCCAGTTTTTCCAGCGCACCAAGACATACTTTTCACCTTTTTGTTTACGTTCTCCCAGAATTTCTTCTACTTGATATGTTTTGTCTTTAGCAACCTTCACTTTTTGTAACTCTGCCTCATAAAACGACCCTTCGATAGGTTCACCGTCGTAATCTCTCAGTTTGTACACAGGGGGGAGACGAGGTATGCGTTCGACCACTGTAAACAACTCATCCGTAAAACTCTGTTCATATTTTTTATCAAACATTCTTCTCAGTTTGGATATTCTCACCAGATCTCCCTCCTTGAACTTTGTAGTACTACCCCTAAGCGCCGAATTCCCTACACTACCGTACAGGTTTTGAAAAACTTGAGGGGTGTTCTCCGATGTCACCTGATTAGGAGGCATTTTTATGCTTTTATGATGACTGCTATTGTAGCTTTCAAGCAAATCCTGTAACACGTCTAGGTACCGTCTGGTGTTTTTAGCCGTAAAATACCTCCACATTCGAGTTTTCAAAGTACGATTAAATCTTTCGACCACGGATGCTTTCAGGTCGCTGGCTGTAGCAAAATGATTAATGCTGTGTTTCTTCAGCAAGGCCTCAAAACTTTTGTTAAAGAATTCTTTTCCCGCATCAGTTTGTAACTTTTCAGGCGTCCCGCTCTCTTTTAAAATAGAGGCAAAGGCCTTGGAGACCTCGGATCCTGTTTTTTTCTTTAAGGGTCTCGCGTAAGCCTTTTTTGAAAATACATCGATGACCGTTAATAAATAATTAAACCCGTCATTATGCTCGACCAAGGCCTGCATATCGCAGAGATCTGCCTGAAACTGATTTAGAGGTCGCGGCACGAAAACTCTGTTTCTGGGAAAATGTATCCTGGCGGGCTTATGCAGAGTATAAGCGTCCTGTTCAGATAGAAAATCTTTCACCCTCTCGACGTTTACTTTGACCCCCGTTTCATCTCGTACGGCTCTGTGGAGCCGATCCACTCCCCCGAAACTACCTGGATGGGCAGGGTCATAATACATATTTTTCATTTCTCTCCCCAAATCCATCTCTCCTTCAGGACACCTTTTCTTGGAAATGACAAGTTTACAGTTTTTTCAGTGTTTTATTTTATTTTATTGAATCATTACACACTACGTCTTCATCAAGCATTACAAACGCTACATGTTTTAAAAATTAAATCAATCAGAAACATCAAACAATAAAAGTCAAACGCTACATGTTTTAAAAAATCAAATCAATCAGAAACATCAAACAATAAAAGTCAAACGCTACATGTTTTAAAAAATCAAATCAATCAGAAACATCAAACAATAAAAGTCAAACGCTACATGTTTTTAAAAAATTAAATCAATCAGAAACAATAAAAGTCAAACGCTACATGTTTTAAAAATCAAATCAATCAGAAACATCAAACAATACATGTTCATCAAACATTACAAGCAATACATGTTCATCAAACATTACAAACAGTACATACACATCAAACATAACAAGCGGTCATCAGGTTATGTATGTTTGATCACCTTTAAAGCATGAGTCAAAACTGCGGATCCAAATTTACAGCGAATGACATTATGCAATATTTGCAATTCATGCAAGGTGTTCACAGGCTGCTTGTTTTTTAAGCGGTAACACACAGCGTCGATAAACAACGCGTAAATAGTAATTAGATGGAACACATTCATTTTCGAGGAATGTAGGAGCATGTTTTCAACAATTTTACAAAACCTCTCAGATACCGACTTTTCACATAAACGTGATGTTGTTTGTACAAGCAGTTCCCACGGTGTGTACTGAGACTGTGACCGAACAATTTCCGTAATCTCTTCTAGTCTAGTTACTTTAACGTTTTTGCTAGGCCTACCATTTACCTTGTTTTCAACGACTCGAACTATAAGACCCTGTAACTCTGAAATTAAAAAATACTCCTCTACCACTCTAAACACTCTTGTAATATGGCTACCCATCTCTCTGAGAAGATGATGATTCGACTCCTTGCCAAAACTCGAAAGCTTCTTCCAGTTTTTCAAGCTTGTTTTTGTCTTCTCCGATATGTGAATTGTAAATCTCATTAAGTCTGTCTTCTAAACAGGCCTCTGTTTTTAGTTCGTGAAGAAATGTCTCTGTAGCGCCTCGGACTCTGGATTCTGTTACGTTGATGCTGTGTGATTTGAGTAGTCGCTGGATGGAGGGGATAAAACGTTTTGTCCAGAGTCTTTTTATCAACTCGCTGTAGTGGGATAGGTAAAATCCCTCAGGTAGTCCCTGCAGGCATTTGTGATGTTTTTGACTCCCGTGGTCAATTTGACAGCCGTAGCAGATTTCTGTTCTATATCTGCGTAAAACCGCTCCCAGCAAACTAACCACCGCGGCTTTCACCGTGTCCAGAAATAGACAGGTCAGCAACCCGTCCGGATCGTCACGATCCCGTAGTGCTACTGGTGTTGCTGCTACCGGTGATGGTGCATCAGAATCAGAATCAGAATCAGAAGACGATGAGGAGTTTTCAGTTGCTGAAGAAGGATGATACAGCCCCGGGTTGAGACAGTCACAATTATCCGAACTCCCGGCCTGCGGGGATGGCGGTGGTGTGGGAGGGAGTGACATTGTAGGTTTTTTTCTTCTTCTTCTCTGTGCTCGTATGCCCCAACAAAACCCTGTTATAAATGCTAAGAGGGGCGGGGTTGTAGGGTGTAGGGGCGTGTCTAAGAAAAGGAGAGAAATCTTTTCACAAGCACTTGTTCTTTCCAGGAACGGCTGTGTTGGAAGAGAGACGTAATCCTTGAGGCGCTTTCTTCTAACATTATCAACCAGGCATTGACCGGTACGCATAGCGCGGTCTGAAACACCCCACATTCGGAATTAAAGCGCTCGATGACGAACTGTCCAACGGGCTCATCTAGTGCATTCAAATGACAGCTCACCCGGTAATACCATTTAGCGGTAGGTACGTTCTTAGTCTCCCATACAGCTCTGAACGTTTTTTGTATGCCTGGTTCCTCCTCTTGCTCATCGTTGTTGTTGTTGCAGGACTCCTCCTCTTGCTGATCGTTGTTGCTGGCTGGGTTTGGGTCAATGTTTTCCTTATTTTCCTCCTCCTCGTTCACCACTAACGTTGTTTCTTCCGCATCTCTGGCCCACTGACTGGAAATTGAAGCCGCGTTTTTCATTTTGAGGCATTGCGTCACCACGAGATTCATCACTCCCCAGTCGTTGGATGTGAACGTGGTTTTTACCGTGTTGGGACCAAAAGACCCCCCGTTCGGCAGATGATAAAAGCAGAGTTCACTGACGGTGTAATTAAACACATACCCCAGAATTCCGCCCGATCCCAGGCTCCATTCCTCGCGAAGCGGTTCTGAAGGAGGTACCTGCGTCCTACACAAATACATGACACGTTTCTTAGGAGCGTACCACAACGGCGATTCTTGAAACGTAGTCACAGGTACTTCGCAGATGAAACCCCCCGTGTTAGTTCTCTTTGCCATTTTGCCACTTTGCCACTTTGCCTCTCATGAAACGGAGGGCCTTAAATGCGGTGAGCCGGAGGGGGAGGAGAAGGGGGTGGAGAAGGGGGTAACAGGGTGGGTGCGGTGGGGGTCCGGAGTGTGCCTTAGAACTTGAACTTGAAGTTGGAGGGGGGGGGGGGGGGGGGGGGGGGGGGGGGGGGGGGTCTGTCTGGTGGGTGTCTGGACTGTGTCTGGTAGCCTTGACCTTTTGACCCTAGTTCCTACGGGGAGGGCGGCGGGGGTTCGCGAACGTTCGCACGCCGGAGGGGGGCGTGTCCCCTGACCTTTGACCTACACCTGTCACATTAATATTCTGATGAAAGCTGGTCTTTATTACTCTCTTACAGTGAAAGGTAGATCTTATTTCAAAATAAGGTTGGATATGCTCCATTGTACATTTAATTTGTTTATCTCAATCTAATCTACTTCTTTGCATTTATTTATCAATGCACATTCACTGGTCATCCCCTGACTTTGTGTATGGGTTTCTCTGACTTCAGGACAATTTTAGATCTGGTGGACATTCTGTTCTGGCAGCTATGGACACTGTTGACACAGACTAATCTGGCATGCATGGAAAAATAACTGTCATCCATGTTATATACTTCATTTGTGCGTTTGTGTTGTGTTCTGTTTTTGTTATTTTTACATCTTTTTTTTTATTGCATTTCTGTATGCATATATATATTGGAAAAAGCTAAAAAATAAAATATGCAAAAAAAACAAAAACAAAAAACCCTGAGGTAGTCTATACTTAATGTAAGTGCTGGTGATGGCAGCATAGACTGTGTAATGATATTATTTTGTTTTGCTCAGGTTATGTATTGGCATGCATATAAAACTGCAGAAAGAAGACAAAGCTGTACAGATTGTGCAGGGAAGACAAAAAATAAAGTCTTACTTCAAAAGAAACAAAGCAACAAACACAAACCAGGATTAGAGATTTCACCTCAATTTTCATGTTTTTTCTGTTTTGGCCTTAATTAGCAAATCTGTGTGAGGTTTCAAATAAAGATACTCTGTCTTACAAAATACATTGTGATGAATATAATTTTGCAGTGATGAGATATTATCTTATTCAGGCTCTGGCATGATTACAAGTAGATCTTGATGGGCATAATGTGTAGTCTCACCAACGGGTGCTGATTACTAATGTCTCCCTTGTCAAGAACAGAGGGGGAATGGAAGAAGCAGTGACCTCTGTCCTTTCTGGTATAAAATGCCCCTTTGAAATTAACTGATAAAAAAAATATTGCATATCAGATTAAGATAATCAGATGGACAAAAAGATAAAAACCCGCTCTGCAATTTTTGCTATATTCACATTGTCATCGAAGAGATTGATTGATTTTATTGTGATAAGGGAATCTCATGAAGGATGGAAATGAATGGATGGAAAGTTGACAGGAGGGTTATGGATAATATACACAACTTGTAAACTGACCACTCAACTCACCCCAACATGAATAGAACCTTTTTCAATTTTATTTCATTCATCAAACCAGACTTCCTACTCCTCTCTCTTTCTCTCAGTCTCTTCTCTTTTTCTATCCATTCCTACTCTGCATCAACCATGAAAACTATTTCCTTTTAGCTCACTGAGAAGCACTTTATGATTTTCAGACCTCATCCTGACCTCAACTGATTTCCCCTCCAGATTGGTATTACCTCTATCGTCAGTTTCAAAACAGGTATAATCTGGCTGAATGTAGCTGAAGAAAGAGATTTTTTTAAAAGTGAAATCAAAAACAAAGCCACAGGATCAAATGGGCATGGTGTTGTGGTATGGGAAAGGTTTTCTTTACAAATCCCTGCTGAAATCTGTGGAAGCCACATTTTGCTGCTGTTGGATGAGAATCTTTTATTTCCAAAAAGCTTTTTTGAGTTGGCTGATTTTTCCGTTGATGCAATACATATAATGGGTTTTCAAGGGATTCCACAGGAGCTACTGTCATGAAACTTGCATAGCACATAGAGGATCATGACAAATTTCAGATCAAGCGGGAAAAATGAAACACACCCGAATAAAACTCTTCAGGTTTTCACAAAAATAATGATAAGAGTGTGGCTTTAAATGTCACTTTGAAGAAAGCTCTACCCACATAGAAATATTTGGTGTAAACAGGTGTGGCAAAGCTTGAGGGGCCGACCCATGGTCGTAGGAGGAGAAAGGTAAAGAAAGGGTTAAGTGTGCTGCAAGGTGGGGAGGGGAAGCCTGCTGCACTGCACAGGTGCCGCACCTGAGCTGAAGGCAAGTTTGGTTTCTAAAAAGTCAATAAAATGTATTTGGTTATTCTGTAGCGTTGTACTGTAAATTGATGATTATGTTTTTGATTGGAGTTGAGCGAGTCGAGCCACTGGGGATTTAATGTTGAGATTGCAGGTGGAGAGATCTGTGATGGCCGGACACTGCTTCACCTAAAGAACGGCCATGTAGAGGTATTTTGATTATGTACTGTTTGTATGTAAAGTGTGAATTATTTTAAATGGTTAGATTAAAGTGTCGTGTTTAAATCTGTGAAGTGTGTCGGAAGGGCAATGTGCAATGATTTAGAGAGCCAATTGTAATATAATGTTTATACAGTGATTGTCACGGTTCCAGCTTATTTCATAATGTATGTTTGACCTGTACCTATCGCCCATGCTACCTAGGCTAGCACTGTAGTTCACTTTGACTGTCAGTGTGAAAGTGTGAAACATCAGTTGTGACCAGTGTTGCCATTGGTGGGTAAAGAAAATAAAGTGTATCCAAAGAGAAAGCAAAGTGTGGAAGGTTTGTGTATGTAACACAGGTAAAACATAACTTCAAATGTAGCTTTAGCGTGTCCAGATGTTGTGCACTGAATCTAGATTTGAAACAGGATTCTGTTTACATCAGTAAATAGCCGTATTTTTCCTCCATTAGAGCTCTCATCTGAGGAGAATATTTGCAATGACATTTGTAATGACAGACCAAAGTCAAGCCCACACAGTCAACAATAGAAACACACCCACAAAATGGCTAATACCACTCAAGCAACACCTGTCCATGACGGGTCTCTAAGCAACAAGTGCCAGTGCTTGGAACAAGGGAGAATAATCAGCATCTGGTTAATTATGTGCTGGTTCAAATCTGTCAACATGGTATGGGGAGGTGAATCTTAAGATAATTAGAATGGAACAGATTGTGATTCTTACTGGGTGTTTTCTATATTTAGAGATAGATTTTCTTTTTATTTTAAGCTCTCGGTAGAATCACACTTTGTGTTGTTGAAGTGGTGAACAATTAATTCATACATCGTGACTCCCTGAAGTATAGAAAAAGTGGCTAGTTAGGTAAAATCTCTACAAGAATGCACACCAAAAGGCTGCAACTTATGCATTGGGTTATGAGTGATACATTTTACTAAGTAACTAATGTAAAAGGTGTTAAAGGTTGCGTTTATAAACAAAGAATAATTTTCAGTCAAGGCTGGTACATAGACTATCTACTGGCTGGATATTGTCATATCTGTTGGCTCAGCCTCTGATGTCACTGAACAACTTATGGGTCCACAGAGCTTAAAGGAAATGGTGAAAAAGACCCTCTTCTTCTCTCCCTGCAATAAAAACTGTCTCTCACTATATGCTTTGTCTCACTAATATGGAGCCACAACATGTTGAGACAATGAAGAGGAATACAGTTTCCATCATTTCTTTGAAGAGCTCAGTAACAATTGTTTCTATCCATCCATCTATCCTTCATTCTATCTATCCATATTGCTCATAAGTGCTACTGAAAGCCACAGATGCAGTCATCTGGAGTCCTTCCTTCTTCCTGCCTCTTGAACATCTTCTAGGACTCTGTAACTTTGCGTTGCAATGGCAGTTCTGACAAGAGTTGCTAGGAAACATCTTTGAGAGTATGGTAGCAGTGTGGGAGTTCATTCAAACATTTTCATAAAGATCTGCACATAACAATATTTAGTTTTTACTTTCACTGCTGGCAAACTTATTGATTTATTAAAATATAGCCTACACTCACAGGCCACTTCATTAGGTACATCTGTTCAACTGCTTGTTAACACAAATATCTAATCAGCCAATCACGTGGCAGCAACTCAATGCATTTAGGCATGTAGACATGGTCAAGACGATCTGCTGAAGTTCAAACCAAGCATCAGAATGGGGAAGAAAGGTGATTTAAGTGACTTTGAACGTGGCATGGCTGTTGGTGCCAAACGGGCTGGTTTGAGTAATTCAGAAGCTGCTGATCTACTGGGATTTTCACGCACAACCATCTCTAGGGTTTACAGAGAATGGTCCGAAAAAGAGAAAATATCCAGTGAGCGGCAGCTCTCTGGGCGAAAATGCCTGACTGGAAAACGGCCAGACTGGTTCGAGCTGATAGAAAGGCAACAGTAACTCAGATAACCTCTTTACAACTGTGGTGAGCAGAAAAGCATCTCAGAATGCAACACGTCGAACCTTGAGGCGGATGTCACTTTGGTAGCCGGTTGACACTGAGCTGAAAGCTGATACCTACCCAGTATTAGTAAGGTGTTCCTAATGAAGTGGCCGGTGAGTGTATATCCAAAAGTCTTTTGTAAGGTTAGTAGGCCTTTGACTGAATTAAAGGTAGGCAAATGTCAGGATGGTCATAACACTTATATTGCATTGGGTTATGAGTGATACATTTTACTAAGTAACTAATGTAAAAGGTGTTAAAGGTTGCGTTCATAAACAAAGAATAATTTTCAGTCGAGGCTGGTACATAGACTATCTACTGGCTGGATATTGTCATATCTGTTGGCTCAGCCTCTGATGTCACTGAATGAGCAGTACGGGCTTGGAGTGCGCACCTTCGGGGACGCAGCAGTGGCACAGGCTGTGCGTTTTCTCCGTGCCCATAATTACCCAGAAACCTTGTGGATTCTTCACATTTCCAGCATCCGGATTTTAATCGGTGACTGAACATCCTATACTCCTGTCCTAGCTGATTTTATTTGAATTAACTTTTTGGAAGCGGAAAAAAAACAAAAAAAAAAAGCAGGTAAGATGGTATTAGACTTATTTAATGATGGTGTTGTCCTTGAGCACGGTCTATTGCGCTCTCTCTTTCTTTATTGAAGCGATAAACTGTCCTACTAGAGAATCTCACTGTTCGTTTTCCGTAGCAACCGTCGGGAGATTCACCACATTCAACTGTCTTCACCGACTGCCAAGCGTGTTCAACTTGAGCGGTCAGTTTACGCCCCACACCGTCAGCCAGTCCGGCCGGCTCTCAGCACCATGGACAGCGCCGCTATCGTGCACATCTTCAAGGAGGACAGGTGTCCCTCGGGCCGTCCGGAGGAGTGCATCCCAAACTTCACCTGGCAACCCGGCTTCCCGGACATCTTCAACTACACAGCCAACGGCACTTGGGATGCTGAGCCCGAGCCCATGTCGCCCATCATCCCCATTATAGCCGCGGTGTACTCCGTGGTGTTCGTGGTGGGCTTGGTGGGCAATTGCTTGGTGATGTATGTCATCATTAGGTGAGTTTGTTTTGACTTCACATAATTGGCCTATGCACAAGCAGGCAATGTCAGTGATTCCCATTCATAGGGTACCCACTTTATAGGCGAGGACCTGGATATTGATTCATTGAGTATGGATATAGTTTTGAATAATGTATGTTAATAGTACGCACCAGTGTTTGTTCAGTTATTTAAATAATCAGCTGCCGTGATCTGTGCGCTACATTTGGAGATGTTTTCGGATCACTTGAGCTTTGCAGGCACCTGTACGCCCCCAGGTGGAAATATTCCGTGATAAAGTAGAAAAAAAAGCTCAGAAAATGAAATAATTAAATTGGTTTTCTTTTAAAATGTTATGATTTTCCCCCCCTCTCTCTCTCTGTCCATGGTGTGTGCACACTCGTGCCTGTGCGTATACGCGCGTGTCTAAGGGTGTGTTTGGGTGTTTTTCTTGGTAGACTTCTCTTTGCCAAATGCCTCATCAATTCAGCATCCTTATCTCCTTTTTCCACCATCAACTGCAAAACATTGTAGATTTTATTCTATTCATACCATAAAGGATGGACAGTGTGTAAATCCACATACAGTGCTTGTAATTTGAAATGCTGGATGTGAGGAACACCTTAATTTAGCCTGGAGGAAAATTTAATCGAGCAAGAGATGATTATAAAGAAAAACTAAGTAGGAGTTGTTATTAAGATTCTAGCTCGGTAATTTCCTTCCCATCACCAGTTGTTCCAGAAGGTTCCCTTGGTGTTACCCTTTATATGTTATGTAATGTATTCTGGCTGCCATAGTTAATGTGTTGAGTCCGGAATTCTGTGGCAGCTGATCAATATCTGTGGCAGCTGATCAATATGAGTGATTAGGTTTCATAACCTTGTTTCTCTTTTGAAATACACAATATTAAAAAAAAAATGAGTTCAATAAGTAAAAAATTATCCAATATCCAATCTCAACCTCCCTCCCCTCCTCTTCCCACTGTAGATACACCAAAATGAAAACAGCCACCAACATCTACATCTTCAACCTGGCTGTGGCCGACGCTCTGGTCACCACCACCATGCCCTTCCAGACCACCGACTACCTGCTGAACTCCTGGCCGTTTGGCGAGGTGGTGTGCAAAGTCTTCATCTCCATCGATTACTACAACATGTTCACCAGCATCCTCACCTTGACCATGATGAGCGTGGACCGCTACGTGGCCGTGTGCCACCCGGTCAAGGCGCTGGACTTCCGCACGCCCGTCAAGGCCAAGATCATCAACGTGCTCATCTGGGTGCTGTCGTCCGCCGCCGGTGTCCCCGCCATGATCCTCGGCAGCACTCAGACCAACAACGGTACCTTGACTTACACTACCAGTCAAAAGTTTGGACACACCTGATCGAATATACTATGTTTTTCATTCTCTTAAAGCCATTTTGATCTAAAACCTTATGCTTAAATGCTTGAAATTTGCTTTTTAGACAAATATAAATAGTGAAGTTGATGCCTGTGTATGAGTTTCTTTCCAAAGCCTTTGCTTTTCCATCAAGGCAAAGGGCGGCTACTTTAAAGAATCTAACATATAAGATAGTTTTGATTTGTTTAACACTTTTTGATCACTGCATAATTCCATTCGTGTTATTTCATAGTTTTGATGTCTTTACTATTATTCTAAAATGTGAAAAGTAGTAAAAAATAAAGAAAAATGTGTGTCCAAACTTTTGACTGGTAGTGTACACACTTTTATGCTCTGGTGAGGTTGCACCAATACCTTCTATGTAGCTAATGCTTGTCATAACCAAAGTCCTGTAGGTACATTGCAACATCCTAAAAAATACTGTTATCTTTTGAGGTTTAACAGGGTTTGGCAAGTCTAAATCTTGGCTGTATATTCTCTGCTGTATGTCGTCCCTGTTTCAATGTCAGCCGTCAAATTGCAGAGACAAAGGAACACTTGTCAGCTACAAATGGACTATTATGTGCAATTTCAAACTTATAGCCCACTGAATTCTACCATCTTTGGCTTGGATTGGTTCAATTAGCTGCAGGAAGCATCCTTCAAATCATATGAAGGGGACATTCTGGTAATTGAATCTTTATGAGGGCCTTTACATTATAGCTACTTGGCTAGATGAAGCTATGACAGGGATAATGGATCTTCCCAGAGAAAGAAAATGGCTTGAAAGTTGCTGTTTTTTTTCAGTGACAGTCGAATAGATTGTTTCTGTTTGCAATGAGCCTCTGTTCATTTGCCCGCTGTGCTCTTTACACAGAGCTATAAGTCTAGTTGATGAATCAGATTCTGGTGTTTGCTTCTCTGCGGTGACAACCTCGCTCCATCATAGGATCTGACATATTGTTTGTGTGTATTGTTATATATGACTGTATCTGTATGTGACAGGTCATATCTGTTATTCTAACTCTGTTGTTCTGTAACCAAAACTATCAGGGACCACGGAATGCGCCCTGCAGTTCCCCGAACCCTACAGCTACTGGGACACCCTCATGAAGATCTGCGTCTTCATCTTCGCCTTCGTGGCGCCGCTCATCATCATCACCGTCTGCTACACGCTGATGGTGCTGCGGCTGAAGAGCGTGCGCCTGCTGTCCGGCTCGCGCGAGAAGGACCGCAACCTGCGGCGGATCACGCGCCTGGTGCTGGTGGTGGTGGCGGTCTTCGTGGTGTGCTGGACGCCCATCCACATCTTCATCCTGGTCAAGGCGCTGTCGCCCGGCGTGCCCGAGACCACCGCCGTCATGGCCGCCTACTTCTTCTGCGTGGCGCTGGGCTACACCAACAGCAGCCTCAACCCCATCCTCTACGCCTTCCTGGACGAGAACTTCAAGAGGTGCTTCAGGGACTTCTGCTGCCCCGGGGCCCGGGGGCACAGGGACAGCCAGGGGGTGAGCCGGGTGAGGAGCACCCTGCGGGACCACTCCTGCCCCACAGAGGGCCGCGGAGAGGGGAGGCAGGCCCGGCCCGTATGACTAGCCATGGAGACGTCCTCTGTCCTGTACCAGGGCCGGGAGGACTCCAACGACCTGGGCTTGACTCAGACCACTGTCATCTGAGACAGAGGCTGGGGACAGGGCTAGATGTTATTTATTTATCCATCATTTAGGCCAGAGATTCCAAAAGCACTAAGACCCCATGAAATGGCATGTTTACTTCCTTTATTTGATGCCCTGTTGATTTCCTGTTGAAACAGGATGTTGGGGCGGGACATAATGCAGTGAGGAATCATTCAGAAGTCTAAACCAATGGAATATGAGTCAGGGAGAGAAAGGCAATTTTATTTAACTGGAGGGGTGCGGAGGGCTGGGATTGTTAAAAAATCTGATGGTTTTATTGATTAAAAATGTATTTATTCACCTAATGGTGCAGCATGAGGTCACCATGAAAGATACTCTGCTTTCCAGGAAATAAAAGTAATGGGAGTTCATTTCATGGGGACTTTGAATCTTAGATTGTAATCCAACGAGACAGTGATGATGTTAGTGCTAAGATGCTTCTGGGCTCACCTGCCAGTCATAAGACTGTCCTCTAGTCTATCCTCCTAGTAACAGTACAGATACATACTTTATCATTGTATGGTATTTTGGAATGAGAGCATTTTTGAAGGCATGGAAGCTTCAAGTGTTGAAAAGCTCAAATCTAAACTCACAAAAGGTATTCTGTCATATTTTTTGAACATTGTACAGATCAACAACTGGCATTTAGCTCATGTACTAATGAAAGAAGGCAAATGAGGCAAACCAAAACTGTTCTATTGTGTAGCTCTATTTACGTTTTAATTATATAACAATTTTGCGACAAGAATGTCTTAGGTTTTTACATGAAGATAAAAATATCAAATAGTTCTCACATGCATACACAGAGCAACTGGTATTTTGAAAATCTCCTTGAGTGCAGCCTGTGTGCAGATTGATGAAAATTAATTGTTCCTGATTTTTTTTGGAACAAACTGCAGTTTGAGCATTGTTTAGCAATGATTGTATTTCCTGTTTACTGTGTTCCCCTCTTTATGTGAATTGTAGTTTCTTGCTTTGCTGTCTTGTGAATTTATGAAGAAAATCTCTTTGAAGAGAAAAAAGTATTTTCACTCCGGCATTATGACAGTGTGGAATATTTCATATCCTCTCAGGGAACATTCTCTGTAATTCATTACCAGAAGATACTGAACGAAGGTGTTTTCTCTTTGATGGTTGACAAGATGGTTGAAATTATATTCAGTGCCAAAACATCAACGGCCACTGTTCTCTTAAGCTGAACTGTGTGCTTTAATAAACAATTATCACATGTAACACCTCTGTTGTACACCTTTGACAAATTTTAGCTGTGCTGCTATTCATCTTGGAGATGTAGACTATTCTAGATATTGTTATTAACATGACATTTTCTCAGCTTGTCTGAAAGGCTGAAGAATTATATTTGTGAAAACTGGGCAGAGGGCTCCAAGGCAACAGCCAACATGACGATAACATACAGTATCTACAAATCAGGGCTTTTGGTGTGCAGTGCAATTTAAGTAAGAAATTGTTGTTGTCCGTTGAAAACCTCATATCTCCGAAATGAAAAACAGCCTTGTTTGTGGCTCAGAAATCTAGCTTTTTTGGGTTTTGAAAGGCTTTTCATAAGCCTAAGCATCGTAGAATTTTCTCAACCTATAGACAAACATGAAATCCTTCAATTTAAGCTAAAATATGGAAGAGTTACGAGGTTTTCACCCAACAACGATGAAATAAAGTATTGTTGGTATTGTAAACTCTTTAGTGTTGATGGATTATTGACAGCCTCTTTATAGCGAGGCAGGGGAAGTGAAATATGTTGAGCAGTTGCTAATTTAAATAATGTGTGTTGAACAATGATTTCTTCATGTCATGTCAGTGAATGAATGATTTCATTATAATCAATAAAAATTAGTGAATGTATTCAGATAAGGAATGTTTACATGTTGAATTGATTTCACATGACACTGTTTGAACCACTACTTCTTGAACTGTGTACCACGTCTTTGTTTCATCCTGTAAAATGTTATTTCTGTGACTGAATTGCTGTCTGGTTCAGAATTGGTTGTCCTGTATTATTGAACCTTTTACAGGGGTCATCGGATCAAAAGTGGGATTTAGTGAAATCACAGAACCATACGTATATAATTATCTGTCTAACAACTGATACCGATACAGTACTTATAGCAGAAAATGTGTTTTTGTGCCTTGTTTTGTGTGCCTTATCTTTAGCCTCTTAACTCAGCATTTGCTCTAAAGCATCAGCAATTAATCACATCCTATTTTCATACAGTCTCATTTCTTCGTTTCATTTTTGTGACGTACATTTATTTATTTTTTTAACTGAAAGTATCTATATATCAGTATCAGTATAAGCCTACTGCTTCTACAATATACATGCTTAGGCCTAATTGTGAAGTTATTGTAGCACAATATTACCTCTAAGAACATTGTCAAAGTCCAATAGGGGAATAGTGTATGCCGCCTCTAAATTCACAGTTATGTGTTTGTTAATTATTCATCTAATGGTATAATCCATTTGTCATTTTAAACAAATTACCAGCCAGGGTAGCCAGTCCCAGGTTTGAGCATCATGTGTGTATAATGTGCTGCATTGTGTACTCTTTGTATCCATTTGGTATTTTGCTGTATCTATTAGCTTTGAATGTCAAAACATGGTTCACACATGCACAATAAAGTCACAATAAAGATGGAAAATGTGAGATTGCTTCATTGGAAGACAGCATGAAGGACTTGAACAGTGTGACCCCTGACGGATTT
Organism: Centroberyx gerrardi; assembly: GCF_048128805.1. NCBI lineage: Eukaryota > Metazoa > Chordata > Actinopteri > Beryciformes > Berycidae > Centroberyx > Centroberyx gerrardi. The sequence goes on from NC_136009.1 coordinate 20,632,422, forward strand.
CAGTTCCACTCTTATTATCCACACCAATATGGGTAGAAATCTGAATAGAAACCAAACCCACCCTGACCATTCTTTTAAAAGCTGCATTAAATCTATTCAACTCAGCCTTTCTCTGTTGCAAGATAGAAAGTTAGCGTTTCCATGGTGAGCGCACTGACCGAACGCAGAGGCTCAAGGCCTGCTGGACTAATTGTGAGGCATTTTTTGTTGTGGTGGCCTTGCAGAGGAATTTTCATTTGCATTTGCTTCCAATTCAGCTACTGTGTGAGGACAGCCAAGTGAGCTTTAGCACATTTTAGTGTTGCTGTTTTATTGTTTTATTGTTGTGTATTAACAATTTTATCTCGCAGCTATACAGTCTTGGAACCAGCTAAAAACTGTCTACCTGCTAAAACTAAGATTACTATTCACACTGAAACGTGTGAAGATTTGTGAGGGCTTTCTACTATCTATCTATCTATCTATCTATCTATCTATCTATCTATCTATCTATCTATCTATCTACATAGGCTATATATATTTGAAAGGGAAATTACAAAAGAAGAGGCTGCAGCCAATCACTCCCCTTGCGCAATGATGAAGCAGACAGCCACAATTAGCCTACTGTTACTATCACTTTTTCTCTCAATATGCATGTGCATCAGCAAGCCATTGCATAATAGCCCAGTTAAATAATAACCCAAGTTGTCTAATAAGGCTCTAATGGCCTTCATTGTCCAACGTAAAAACTGCCACACTGTGCTTGCTGCATAAAAACACTATATAAGTTAACAGTATTGTGTGTAGAAAGAAGTGAGGCTTTTGTCTCTCTCCATCTGGTGTTGTTTGAATACTTAAGAAAAGTATATTGTCAACACATCCAAGAAAACCTAGAGAGGTAAACATAAACAGCAGGAGTAGGCATCTATCCATAACAAATAAAACTCCCTCCTTTCCTTCCAGAGGGAGATATCTGTGCTCCACAATGTGAAAAAGCAAACACAGAAACAACAACATATGCTCCAAAACACCTTTTGTTCAGTAAAATGACAATGTTTCTTCCCTAGTGGGCTTTCATCATGTCTCCTTTTCAGAGTCTCATGGAACACTCTTCTTTAAAACAGCTTGCATCACAGCCATTCAGTCCTCTTATGATGACGCTGACAGCCATAATAACTGTGGTTACTATTTTTTCTCTCAAGATGCATCAGCAAGCCATTACATAATAGCCAAGTTCAATAAGGCTCTAATAGCCTTCACTGCTCAAAGGAAAAACTGTCACACAGTGCTTGCTGCATAAAAAACATACATTATATCAGTGATAACAGTGATGTACAAAACAAAGACGAAAACAACACTGCAGTTGTGCTATAATAAATCACCATCATGCTCTGTATACCCATAGTACAAACACTAAACTATACTATGTAATCACTCAATATAAGTCTGCACTTTTACACTCAGATATGTCCCATAAAACCCATTTGATGGCCTCCTGTCAGCAGTGCATGAATTCTGCCGCATTAACAGTCACTAGTGTAACAAAGACTGATGAAAACCTATGGGACAAAAGGCTTTCACTGACAGCTGCAGTTCTTGTCCTCGCCACACGGGGGCAAGCGCGTCTAAAACATCATTGGCCACAACCATTTACGCCAACCAATAGGAACGGTTTGCGTCCGTGCCACTGCTTCCGGGTGTCTTTCAGTCTAGAAAGCTCTTTACATTTGATGCTTTTGTATTTTCTAAGGAAAGTTAAAAAGGCTACGAGCAAATAAAACGTCTCGAAAATGAACAGGATATTCGGACGGGGAAAGCCGAAAGCGCCTGCTCCAAATCTATCGGACTGCATAGGGAATGTAAGTATTGTTTGGCTGCAATCCGTTGTTGTTTATCTCGATATGTGACCTGACGTTAGCTAGCATTTGGTCACAAATGGGCTGTCAAGCCAGTCGTCTTTCTTGGACAAGGCAAACCATGCTATCAAGCTAGAGTTATCCACTTATCCACTGTGTAACAAGGGTCAGTGGGTCAGTCTGGCTCTGTCAAAAAGCAACAGTAATGGCGACTGTCCATTCACTGTGCTAATCCTGGTTGGGAATGTGAAAACCACCATCTGGACTCTCACTCTCTGTCTGTCTGTGTGTGTGTGTGTGTGTGTGTGTGTGTGTGTGTGTGTGTGTGTGTGTGTGTCTCTCTCTCTCTCTCTCTCTCTCTCTCTCTCTCTCTCTCTCTCCCTGTCTGTCTGTCTCTCTCTCTACCTGTCTGTCTCTCTCTCTCCCTGTCTGTCTGTCTGTCTGTCTGTCTCTCTCTCTCTCCCTCTCTCTCTCAATTCAACTTCAATTCAATGTGCTTTATTGGTATGACAGTTTACAAAACAAAACAATATTGCCAAAGCATGTAACAAGAAATGAATCATCAGTTGACCAACATTTCAGAAAATGAATCACATCCCCTCCCGTGTGTGTGTGTGTGTGTGTGTGTGTGTTGCTGTGTATTCAGACCCTCCACTATTCACTCACTATCAGTATTGCTGTGTATATGTAACGCATGTTTGTGAGGAAAAATAAATCAGCAAAATATATCAGCAAATCTCTGTTTGTCCATCTCTCCTTCTCTCTCTCTCTCTCTCTCTCTCTCTCTCACACACACACACACACACACACACACACACACACACACACTTCAACACTGTCTTTGGTGTATTACGATGCTGAAAGTCTCTATACTTCTTAATAATATGCTCCACTCTCCTCACATAGGTGGATGCTAGGGCAGAGTCCATTGACAAGAAGATTGGCCGACTCGATGCTGAACTTATGAAGTACAAAGATCAAATGAAAAAGATGAGAGACGGGCCTTCAAAGGTACGACACTGCACTTCAGCCTGAGGCGCTGGAGCGTTCGACCTGATTATTTTACAGCATTAGCAAATATGACTTTCATTTATTCCATTTTGTATATGCAGAACATGGTGAAACAGAAGGCAATGAGGGTCCTGAAGCAAAAGAGAATGTGAGTCCCGCACTGTGCAAGTCTGACACTCCCACAAACAAACAGATATGAGAACTGAGCTTTAACAGTACCTGCATGCAAAATACAACTGTTTAGAAACAAACTGTAGGTGTAATTTAATTTTCCTCTATACTGTTGCAGGTATGAAGGTCAAAGGGATCAACTGGCTCAGCAGTCTTTTAACATGGAGCAGGCAAACTACACAATCCAGTCATTAAAGGACACCAAAACAACGGTAAGAGCCACACAGGTAGATGAGTGTAATATGTATATAAGTGTATGTGTAACTGTCCGACCGGGACTGTAGTCAAAACCGCCTGAGGTGAGTCTGAATCAAGACCAAGACTGAAAGGTATCAAGACCAAGTCATGACCACAGCTTTTATCTAGCACCATATACTCAATATTATGCGATTAGATTCTTGTCACACTATTTCAGATGATAGCCTAATACACAGGGTGGAGAAAATATGGCTACGCAATTGTTATTTTTTGAATTAATGTGTTGATTTTGTTCAATCAATTAACAAACAAACAAATCAAACCTGACTTGTTTACTGGCCTGTGTCCTACCAAGGAAAGCACATACTCTGACCTTATTATCTGCAAAGAGATATGTCGGGTCAGATGATTTTGCCAGTGAAGAGACAGATTACAGTAGATGGAGTCCTCTTACCCATGACATGTAACTGAATATAAACCTTCTGTGATGTATTTTCTGTTCTTAGGTGGAGGCCATGAAGATTGGTGCAAAGGAAATGAAAAAAGCTTACAAGGATGTAAAAATTGATCAGATTGAGGTATGTTGTTATATACAGTGTTTGTGTTGTTGCCTTCACTCTGATGTAAACATACACCTGTCTGATCAGCCTACAGTAAATCACAAAGTGGGGCTGCAACAGAGAAGAGGGTCCCATCTCCACTAATTGAGACACTGTAGATTCACTGTATTTGCCAGGACACTTGTGACACATGAAATCTTAAGAGTGAAATACAAACTGTCTCCTAAACAGCAGCAAGCGAACGCTCCGTCCAGAGAAAGCTGGAATCACCAATGTTAGATCTTTTGCCTCTCTTGTCACTTTGGTATAAAGCGATCACAGACAGACTAGTTGGTAAACATTTCTTGACAACACATCACATGATTTCTGGGTATTGAAGTTCAAAATTTGGTTACTACTTTATGCAATTTGGAGCTGCCAATGTGTGAAGTTGCTGCCTGTTGAAGCTTTAAATGTAATGAAGTCATTTTTTAACAAACTACAGTAAATATTGGAAGGATAGATTAAAATAAGTATATTTCTTACACACGTTTTTATACAGGATCTGATCAACAAGGGCTAGTGGAGACTCTAGTACACCAAGTCTTGCTCATCTACAGTATTACCCAGTATTAAATTATTTGTTCCTAATGTTGTGTATCAAATGGTAAAAAATCAAACTGTAAAAACATTGTAAATTCATGTTTTGCATGATAGTTTGTTTATGATGAGTAAGAATCATAGTGTCAGTATTCTAGTTGTTAGAGATATCAGGCAATAAAACTGATCACATGTATCTGGACTTCAGGATTTGCAGGACCAGCTGGAGGACATGATGGAAGACGCCAGTGAAGTACAAGAGGCTCTGAGCCGCAGCTACGGCACTCCAGAGATCGACGAGGATGATCTTGAAGCAGGTATGTTATGCCTGACTATGTAGGCCCATGTTTGTTACATTCACATTTACTTTGTAGGCATTTAGCTTCATCTAGAGCAGCTTAGAATGAGCGATCACTAACGTTTCAAGCAATAGAAAAGAGTGTAAAGATTAAAGCCACAGCACTGGAGAATAGATGGAAGTAGGGCTGCACAATTAGTCGTAGATAATTGTATATCGCAATTTTATGTTTCCATGATCGATAATCGTGTAATTCTGTGATGTTGGAAGTGTGTCTTATATTTTCAATTTCAAAAACGTCACAAAGAGCAAAGTGGATATGAATTTGTAGGCCCAACATTAGAGGAAAATCCTTCTCCGGAGTTTTAGTTTTTAGTTTTAGAGTTTTTTTTTTTAGTTCCCAAAAGTGGATCATCGTCTGTCATTTGGAGACTTTGGTTTTAAACGAGATGACGATAAACAAGTACAGATTCTGTGCAAACTTTGCCTTAAGGTCGCAGCTGTGACCCAAAGTAATAAAGTAGTAAATATTTATTATTTGATTATGTAAGAGTAAGAGTGAAAGCGAGACTTTATAGCTGCTGCTACTTTGCCTATCGCACTGAAATAAGTGATGAAGCGCAAATGTGATATGAAAAAGTGATATGTTAACGTGCAAAAATGCAATAAAATAATTTTGTTTCTTGAAACCAAGACAAATGATCGGGATTAATAATCGTAATCACAATATTTATTGTATGTTATCATATGTTATAATTTTTTGCCATCATCGTGCAGCCCTAGATGTAGATATGTGCTCGGTAAGGAGATAAGAGCCAGGGCAGAAAAGGTAAAGGGTTTTTCTCCTTTGTGACTAAAAAGTATACAGAGGTACTGACACTGTGACTGTGGTTTCAGAGCTGGACGCCCTGGGAGATGAGCTGCTGCTGGATGACGACAGCTCCTACCTGGACGAGGCCTCAGCCGCCCCGTCTATCCCTGAGGGAATCCCCAGCGACAGCAAAACAAACAAGGTGACAAGCTCTCCATGGAGCACCAGTGTAGCTGAACAGTATGCTTGAAACACAGCTTGGAGAATTACTGTATTGCAAATAGAGTACATACAGTGGCTATATTCAGATGCACAGAGTCACCTGGCTATTGACTGTACACCTGTTACGGGCTTATTCGGATTAAGCTGTTTACAGGCAACTCTGATACTCTGCGATGGAGTCTGCCTGCTGCCAAGAATAAACCAATTAACAGAATATTCCTGTCACTTGCCAGCTGCCCTCTCCCTCTTTCACTGAGCAATAGCCTCAAAGAAAACTGCTGGGATATTCCGATATTAGCCAGGATAGGAGGAGGCATATAAACACCTTATCTAATTTACTGTTGATTTTTTTTGAGGTTGTGCAAGTTGTGTTTCCGCAGTAATATTCAGAATATTTTATTTATTCATGTGAGATATCTGCGCTGTGGATATGAAGGTGCTCATAAACAGATTATCCTGAATAAGACTGGAATATAAGATGCTATTTGGTGTCTTGTGTGCAGTGGATTCAGTATTTTCTTCTCCTTTGCCCTCAGGACGGTGTTTTGGTGGATGAGTTTGGCCTGCCGCAGATTCCTGCCACATAAAGGAGGAATGGACGGACACAACTGCACTTCAACTGAAAACACTTTTATACGTAGAGTAACATTTATACATGAAAAACAGTTTGACCTGAGAACACTACTGTACTGGAGTTGTCTTGGCGTTGGGTTGTGTATTGTTACTACTACCATGCTAGCATGTGGCCTTGTAACATACCATACCTATTTTTTATCCTTGTTCCCCTTCTTCCTGCTGTCCATCGATTGTCAATCTTGCTCATTTACAGTATTATCTAGTGTTAATTAAGTTATTATTATTTCGTACTAATTTTATGTATGATGGCAAAGCCCCACCGGTTTGGTCATTCCGAGTTCTCAAAAGTGGAAACGATTCCCTCTCCGTCTGTTCAATATGTCTGCAGGTCGTTTGAAATGAACAAAATAAATTACGCGTTTTGATTTAACCTTTAAGAATGTTTGATCATTATCACATTTTTTTTACTTGAGGGAGGTGTCATCATTTTCTCTTTCTTCCTTTTTTCTTCTTCGGTTTTGATTTCTTCTTCTTGGTAGACGGTTTTGATTGTTGGCGCTTTGGTATTTTGTTAGTGGAACCTTTGGGCTGCTGTGGGTTGAACTCCACTCGCAGGCCTTGGCATTTATCCTGTTGGCCAAGAGAATACAGAATAAATGGCATCACATATTATGTATCGGGGATGGGGCCATTCATGAATTGAATAGAGAATGTATGGTAAATTCCAATTCAGTTCCTGGAGTTGGAATTGGAATGTGAATGTCACCTGCAGCTCTAAAAAAACAGAATTGGAACTGAATTGGAATGACAGGAAACAGAATCGAATTCTATTAAATTCCACTTCTAAAAGAGTTTGTCTCGACTCGCTAAACATGAATCAAATAAAAGACAGTTAAATCAAGTGCAGTCAATCATAATGCATGCTTTACATGATATGATATTCAGTACTGATAATATATAACACTACATGTAATATCAGATATGTGGTAAGAAAAAAAAAAAAAAAACATGGAATTTCACAGAATTTCATTGAATTAACTTCAACTTACTGAAATTCCAATTCTGTTTCCATTAGGTTTTTTCAAATTCCAATTCCAATTCCTCAGTTGAATTGGAATTGATGAGTTCATTCATGAATTGACCCCAACCCTGTTATGTATAAAGTGAGGTGGATTACGATCATCATTTTGTGGTAAATTAACTTTTTGTAAAAAGTTGAGCACTAACCTGAAAGCATTTTCGGCACGTGTCTGAAGACTTCATAAGGCCGATGAAGTCGCCCCTGAGACACTGTGCACAGTAACGGGTGCCACACCACCTGCACATGTATGTCTGTTCCAGGAATTATACAGAATTCAAAGTCCAGCATTCTCTGTTATGCTTTTGATGCAATTCAATTGTATTACCTTTGAAAATAATTTCTTACCGTGTCAACAATTGTGCAGCCCCACCTACACATTTTGCAAGATAGACCCCAAAAGCACTCAAATGTTCTCTCTATTATAGATGACCTTGCTTCTTTAGGGCTCTCAGTCCTCTGTTTACTTCATGGCTGTTAGGTGTGTATTGTAGTTTGTATTGCCAAGGTGACACATTTATTCATTGTACCTAACAATTGATGTTGGCAACAACCCACTGACGCCGGAAGAAATGTTATTCTTTACATACATTTTCATTTAGAGATTTTTTGGGGGGAAATGAGTGTACAACTCAAAGTTGCATTATTTAGATCAGTTCCAGGTTTTGATTAATACAAATGTTGGTGCTGTCCCTGTTTTGTTTAACCATAGTGAGAGCTACTGTATAAACGCAATATTATAAAGCATTTGTTTTGTATGATAGCATTAATTGTTATCTTTACTACAGTCTTGCACCATGGATGTATTTTGTCTAGCACTATCACTATCCAATTGCTGTGACGCAATCAGTAAACACGCATGACGAGTTCCTGTCTATCCCGGAAGTAGTTAGCCAGCAAGCCAACAACATCAACAAGTGTGCTGTATGAGAAAAGGACGATAAAATGGCAGAGCAAACGATAACAGTGACCGTTGCATACGGTAAAATATTTTTGCACTACGTTACATTATAATGACTGGACGGTATTGTAGATAGTCACAACAATGGAAGGTTAATAATCATTAGAAAGGCTAGCTAACTACTGTTAGCTAGTGTGGCTGTGCTACAACTAGCTTCAAGCTAATGTAGCTTTTAGCTAACATTTGCTAACTAGTCACTTCCTTACCTTAGTTTAGGTAAAAATCTCTCCGCTGCTCACTAAATTAACCAGATACTGAAGACAAGTGAAACATTGACAACAACGGGGTGATTAGCATCCACAGCCTGTGGTTAATATAGCTACAGGGTTCGCTTAAATAAAGGCAGTTAGCAACATAACGTCCCTGTTAAGGGTTGTTGATGGTGGGGTTGCATTTATTAACCAGTGTGATTCAGCTCTAGTGACTCCTTTGGGGGTAAGGAATACATGATGCGTCTAATCTCTGTTGACACTAAATCCTATTGATCACCTCATCCCACATTATGATGCATTCATTTCCCGATAGCAGCACTGTCTTCCCAGCATTCCTCATACTCAGTTTACAGGAACCAAGGCCTCATTCAGTGGCTTGAATATCTTCATAATAATGTCAAGTCATGTGTCATTGCCATCTATTAAGAGGTTTGATCTCAGCTGAGCTTTTGAACTTAATGGCCCCCGAGATGGCTCTTTTAAATCACTGCAATAAAGCTGGAGGGCCCAGATGATCAATCAGAGTAGATATGTTGGTAGTGATTAGTACTTAGTTTCAACTGTAGGAGACAAGTGAGCCAAGCTGTTACAGAAAAAACACCTAAAAGGGAAGTCTCCATGCTAATATTTCCATTATTTCAGTCACACCCTTTACATAAGCTTGTATTTCTTCTCCCCACCCCAGGATCTACGAAGCACAGCATCACACTGACGGGACAGGATGGGAATGACCCCACTGTCAAAGACTTGTCAGATGCCCTCACTCAAGCTACTGGAGTCCCATCACCTTCACAGAAACTCATCTTCAAAGGTAGGCTGCAGAGCTCTCAGTTCATTCGCAACCATGTGCGCCTAAATATCAGATTTGATGATTAACACACCTTACATGGTATTTGTTCTGGCATTGCAGGGAAATCATTAAAGGATATGGAAGAGAGTCTGACCAGCTATGGAGTAAAACAAGGCTGTAAACTCATGATGATTGGAAAGAGGGTAAGATCCTGGACATGTGTGATGTCTCTGATGTGTGCCTGAATGGTGAATATTGAACTAATGAAATATTGACCATATTCTGTAAACAGAACAGTCCCGAGGAAGAAACTGAACTGAAGAAGCTGAAAGACATTGAGAAGTCTGTGGAACAGATGGCTAAAAAGCTGGAAAAAGTAGACGGGGAGTTGACCGGACTCAAGAATGTAAGAATTCAATATGCATGTAAGATAAGGAGTAACTCGGCTGCTTTGTTTTGTGTTGTCATCCAACAGATTTAAATGAAATTGAAAGATTATGTCCCATTGACTCCACAGGGCTTCCTAGCCAAGGATCTTCAGGCAGAGGCGCTGGGTAAACTGGACCACAGAGTGAAAGTAGCAGCTGAGCAGTTTATGAAGATCTTGGAGCAGATCGACTCCATGGTAATCTTTTCCAGTTGTTTCCAGCTGTTTACACATTTTTAGGTGTTGTGTCTTGTGATCAGATCACTGTCCAATAAAGTACTAACAATCAACTGTCTGTTCTTTCAACAGACTGTACCAGACAATTTTAATGACTGCAAAACAAAGAAAAAGGGACTCGTGAAGACGGTGCAGGCGAGTCTTTTTTTCCAGTTGTAGCAGTGTATTCAAAATGTTCATACTTAAATTGCAAATCTGTGAGAATACTGGATAATAATATTTAGTGTCATCATTTTGTGTCCGTAGGATTTCCTGGCCCAGTGCGACAAGATCGAGGCTTGCATATCAGACCACCTAGCAAAGATCCAGTCTAAAAACCTCGCCCTGGCAGAGTAGAGCAACAAGACCTCCCTATCATGTGCTATACATTGCTCTGTGAGCAACTGCAAACTGTACTGTAAGCTTCAGTTCTGGAGCAGGTCCGTGTCTATTTATTGTTGGCATGATGTGTGTAAGAATGCCCTAATGACGAAGAATCCCATGAACAGTAAGAGGTTGGACAGCAACACTGATAATGTTAGGAAATTGTTGGGTCTCACCTCTGAAAGAGCGCGCCTGGGTTACATTCTCAGGGATAAGACAGAGACAAGGTGCTTTCTGAGATATTTTAACCATAGACACTCTGTGAAAGGATCAGTGGACATTTTCATTTCAACAAAGTATGCAGATGTTGTTGCAGTATATGTGCAGCTCCTTGAATCTTTAGATCCCATGAAAACACTGTCAGATGTTCATTGTCTTGCTGTTGATGGCGACGTCTTACTGCGGTCCAGTAAATCAGTAACTAATATCTCACCTACTGTGCGCAAAAACATACAGGAAACTGAAGTTATTTTCTCACTATTATGTACCCATTGCTGCAAACATCATCTGGAAATGAATATATGTATGTTGTATTCAATTTATAGTGAGGGTCAATACCAAACCAGCAACCTTTGTTTAAGCCAATGACTGATCCTGTTACAAACCTTTGGCCACAAAGGATATCCATACATATTTGTGTACAGTGAATGATATCCCATTGGCTTAAAGTGTGTGTGGTATTTAAAATAAAATTGGATGATAACTTGTGTAAACTGTTGAATTGTCGTTGTCTGAAGCTATGATTCGAAACATCTTATTGGGGTGGGTGCTGGATTCTGTGTCAACTCTCAGTAAGCCTACGACATTCTTGAAAAATGGTATCTTGCTCTTGCAGCTCTTGTACGAGGCTCTTTAAGGAGATATTTCCTCTCAGCTCTGCTTTTTAGGTTAAAAAAAAAGACTTGGTAAATGAATATCACATGGGTGATTGAATTTAATCTCAAAACTTTAATCAGCTCCAAAATACAAAAGATTAAGCAAAACCGAGCCAGTCACAATAATAGACATTTTCTCTGTTTCAGAGTTTATTTCCAGCTTTATCCATATGATTTTCGTGTCATACATCTTCACTAGCTTATACAGACCCTTAGTGGTGCATCATAGATGTGCAAATGAGCTATGATAGAGGTGGGGAGGGGGCAGAGTGAGGGTCCAGAGGTATGGTAGAACAGGCAGCTTATATAAATGACCTTCAGTAGGCTATACCACAGTGAAGCTTTGTGTCTAAATCAGGTGGAAACCCAATACCAACACGCATGATGTGCTAAATAAACATCGTCCAGTGATGATCCTGCCCCTAATCGTCCTTGTCCTTTGCACCATGCTTCAGGATGCGTGTGAATGCTACATAGTTGAAGTTGCCTTTCTTGTCGATGGGGGCTTCCCGGAAGAGTTCGTCCACCTCTTCATCTGTAAACCTGTCCCCCATCGTGGTGAGGAGCTCCCGCAGGTACTCCTCCTGGATCACACCTGTGGGCATCCAGACATGTTTTCTTACATGCTTAGGGAATGTGGATACCAGGCTGCTGCTATTACCATTAAAAAGTACACCATGTTGTTGTTGAATCCACTTAATAAAAAGGGAACACTTTTTTCTGTTGCCTTCGAGGATGCAACTGTTTTGATTAAGAATCACTTTATTTGCCAAGTGCAATAAATAAAATGGAAAGGAAAAGGAAATTTAAAGGAATTTATCTTGATGGCACTAGTACAGAGATCTATCGACAACTTGCACCATGAGGCATTGTGTGCATTCAAATTGAGGAAATGTATGGAAAATTTGGCATCAATCTCACATAGGGCTTTAACACACCTGTGCCCTCCTCATCAAAGCAGGCAAAAGCGTTCCGGATCACATCCTCAGGGTCTGTGCCGTTCAGCTTCTCTCCAAACATGGTGAGGAACATGGTGAAGTTGATTGGGCCGGGCGCTTCGTTCATCATGGCCTCCAGATATTCATCTGTGGGGTTCTTACCTGGGATAATGCAAAGGAAACAAGTGATCAGCACTGGATAAAGGAGGATATAAAACAGGGACAATTTTGATGCCAAGAAATTGTTTTCTGTCTAGCTTTTATTTCTTTACCTAGCTCTTCTCTGTTATACATGAATCTTCAAGGGACACAGGAATATTTGTTACATCTGTGGTCTGGGTACTAATATTTAATATATATCACTCCTTGCCATTAGCTGCTTGTAACCTAAAATCTTAACATTTTTGACTACTGCACTTAATACAGTCTATTTGAATAAGAGTGATCCAAATGTGTGTAAATACAGTGTAAAATGTACCTAACGAGGCCAGCATGTCATGCAGGTCTTCTTTGTCAATAAAACCATCCCTATTCTGATCGATCATGTTGAATGCCTCCTTGAACTCCTGAATTTGAGACTGATCGAACATGGCAAACACATTGGAGGTCGCGCGCTGAGGACGCTTCTTGGTGTTCTTCCCCTTGGCCCGTTTGCTCGACATGTTGGCAGGTGGTGGGTCCCCTCCTCCTGCGACACACAACACGGGGCAGTATGATGGCTGTCAGCTGTCATAAGCTTTGCAGAGCAGACATTAAATTAAAAGATTAAAAGAAGAAACAAACTTGGGTCTAATTTGCTTAATAATAAGGAAATTCTACACAATAGTCACTGATATACGTGCAGAATTCATCTTTACCTAGTGCTATAAGAAATACTTGCCATCCAGACTGTGCTAAGCCTTTTATTTACTGTTTTTAGCCCAGTGGTGACCTAAATAGCTGGCTCACTGGGCAGCTTTGGCGAGCTAGCTGACATCAATTCACAGAAAAGTATGACATTTATCTGGCCTTCATCCAAACGCCTTAACGTGCACAAAACAACACGAGCATGCGAGCCAGTAGCGACAACTGCAAAAGAAATCACTCACCGTGTGAAAAGCAGAACTGTTGTTGCCAAACAGCTGTACACACTGCTACTAAACCATCAGCAGGCTGATGAAGTGAGTGGTACCAGGTATGTTTTACTTCCTGTTTGCCGACACCAGCCAATCAGAGCCGAGCTGGATGGGGCGAACAGCCTGGAATATTCCATGTTTCTTCTCTTTTTTCGACATGAGATGAGCTGCTTAGAGATTGATTTTTGGGCACAAGAAAGAGATACCGGTTTTGTAAATGAACACAATTACAACGCGTACAATTTGTATTTCTGTAATACCAGATAGCCCTTTGATTACGTCCAAACATCCAGGTAAATGTATTTAATGCTGTAGTTAATATATTTTCACCACTAGGTGGCAGCAATTACAAATAAACTCATATGAATAGCTCACAGAACTCTGGCGCACTTAACAGGTTGTCACCATGTCCTTTATTTTGCAGTCGTTCAGTGGTATAGACCATAGACTAGCTAATGCGTTGTTTTTCACAGCAGAAGGATTATCCATCGGTGTCAAGTAGCATACCAATGTGGAGTGTGGAGTGTATGATGAAAAACTTAATTCAAAGCGCTCAGAGTCGCTGAATCCTTCATCTTTGAGGTCACATTCATTCACAAGGGAGTTGTGCAGCCTTGTCCCCAGATTTGGGACTTGAGTGAGACCAGTTTAGCAGCTTTCTGGTGATTTAGACAGGGCAGTAAAGGTGTCCAGGTGTACCCTTACAGTCTAAATGTTGCCAAATTGTTTATAGACAAACTAAATTATAGGCCTATGCTTAGAAAAACATTTCAAATATTTCATCCCGCTCAAGTCTTTGTTAACCATTCTGACAGCAGCCACGAGGCCATATACCTTTACTTTGTTTTGATTTAGAGCTTAGACCTACGATTACTGCAAAAATGCACATATTTCCCCAGTCCACCCAGTGCTTAGGCCTGGACGAGCTGCCTCTGCTCGTCTGGCCCTTCTCATGGTCTCATGGTCTATATTTAAAGTCGTCCCGGCCTTAAAAGGTCGTGACGGTGTCTTGTGCATTCTGCCGAGTGGCAGCATTATTTTTGTTCTGTGGACTGCCGTCCTGTCCACTGCCCGCACCTCGCTGCTCCGCCTGGATTTTCACTTGCTTTAGCTACTTTTGGAATTGCACCGTTTTCTCTTGTTTTCAAGTTTTGGTGAGTGCTGTATTTTTTTATTTATGAGTCTGTCTCTCATTCTGATTAATTGTAATTCTGTTACTGTTTATGCCATTTGGCAATCTTAAAAATTCATGGGGTAATTAATAAGGCCTAAGGCCTACT